>NW_004949095.1:6761155-6771193 GCF_000317375.1 Microtus ochrogaster
CCACGTACACTCTCTACCATATATATGCTCTACCACGTACACTCTCTACCATGCACACTCTACCAAATACACTCTGTACAATATGCATTCTGTACCACAGAGGTGGAGACTGACCCATATATGGGCTCTTCTGAATTCCATTCATAAACAACACACAATGAATGGGTGTGTGCCCAGGTTGAGATAAGAAAATGTGTTTGCCTTTCTACTATGACTTCAGGGATATATGAACGGTGGGGCCTTGGCTGAAGGGAGGGCCTTGTGTGGAGACCAGAAATTCTTAGCTTACCTAACTCACTGTGTTCAGAGTTAAGTACTTGGACTAAAGCTCACAGGGCTGGTTTGAGGTTTGTTCTGCCAGAGGCTATCATTTCTAGTTCTCCCAGGTAAGGCAAAAGAAACAAATGGAGTTCGAGTGAAATCTCAGCAGACTAAGCATCCTGAGGGCTGATGTTCTCAGGTTAGTGATGCCGACTGAGCGTCTACCCAAGCTGAACTGACTCAGCATTTGAGTTTATGGCACAATTCAACCTATGAGTTTCAAAGACCCTAGAAAGATAGCATTTAGAAAGGAGAAGGCTTTCTTCATTCCCTACATCCATAACCAGGCCTTCCTGCACGAGATATTAGTCTTGCCTGAAGTCTTCTTGGAGATCCCAGGCCCCTGTGCTTACTGTGTCTGAGCGCCAGGGTACTCCTCAGAGTGCCCTGTGATCACTGGGTGCTCTAAGCAGCCCACAGCGAGCATCTCCAGGTGTTCTGCACATCGCTTTTCATTTTAACCTTCAGGTAGTTCCTCTCTTCCTCCTTCGAGTCTCCTGGTTTGTTGTTTGTGGAACTGTAGGGCTGTCAGTCTCGACAACGGCAAGACGAGGCGTCTGTGGGCTAATGAACAGCTACGGGAAGATAATTAACGCTCTGCACCTTCCTCGCAGCCTTTACCACCTCACCACGACACAGCCGGGAACATCTGTGCTTCCCAGCAGCTGAGCTGTAAAACAGCCTTCCTTGCTCTTCACAGAACAACTGTCAGACGTTCTGGCACCCACATTAAGGGCAAAACTTACAAAATACTACAAAATACGAGCTGAGTTATTCTCAAGCTACAGATGAGGGTTTCTCCCCTGATACGAGACCTCAGAGCACTAGGCTGGCAGTGTAGCTGGTATGAGGTGGACGGGGAGATGAAGGGAGGTTGGGAAAGCCAAGCATCGAGGGATCCATTGATGTACTTCCAGACTTTTCTTTCAGGGGAGTTTTCTGAATCTACAGACTTTGAATCAGTTCAGAATTGCTTTGACAATCCCCACAGGGCTGGGCAGAGTAATCTCAGATTTCCTAGTATCTCACCCAGGGGCAGTTTTCAAAAGAATATACCGGAGAGCACAGACACTGTGCAGTGAGGACACTGGTGGCAAGCTCTTGGTACAGTCTTCCTAGTGTGGCTGAGCTGAACAGCTGACCTGGTATCACCCAATGTCAGACTTAGCATGTTTCGAGCACCTGCTTTGTGCCAGAAATAGGTTTATGTGCTTTTGATAATTTTTGCACAGGAAGGCCATTCTTCACTGTAACAAAATATCCAGAGCTGGGGGACTAATAAGAAATAAAGCCCCATGGTTCTGGAGCCTAAGAAGTCTAAAAACATGGTATGGGTTTCATGCTTCCACTTGGTGGAGCAGGGGACGAGAGGGCAGCTGGAAAAGAGAGGAAACAAGAGAAGGGGCTTCATTGTGTAACCTGTGAGAATCAGTATCCCCTTCCTTGAGAAAGGCATCAATTCCTCTTAATAGTCTCATTACCCTCCAAAGTCTCCGCTTTCCAATACAGCTGCAATAGGCAATGTTGTAATAGGAGCGGCGGGCTGCATCCCCAGTACCCGGCTGCCCCCATGGCTAGCTTTACCCGAAATAATTACACAGACACTGTATTCTTTTAATCACTGCTTGGCCATTTCTATCTAGCCTCTTCTAGGCTAACTCTCGCACCTGGACTAGCCCATCTCTAATAATCTGCTGTAGCCCACAAGGTGGCTTACCAGGGAGATTCTAGCCTACGTCCATCCTGGGTCGGAGCTTCATTGTGTGTGCCTCAGAGAGCAGAGCTTCTCGCCTCTGCCTGCAAGAGTGGAGCATTGTGTCTCTCTGAGGCGTCTGCCCCCGAGAGGAGAGCTGTTGAGTCTCTGAGCTCACTTCCTCTTCCTCTCAGCGTTCTGCTCTGTTTACCCCCTCCCACCTATGTTTTAACCTATCAGGGCAAGCAGCTTCTTTATTTTTTTTCCATTGGTATAAATCTTTTTTTTTATTGAGAAAAAAAAATTTCCGCCTCCTCCCAGCCTCCCACTCCTCCCGCCCTCCCCCCACTCCTCTCACCCTCCCTCTCAAGTATGAAGAGCAGTCAGGGTTCCCTGCCCTGTGGAAAGTCTAAAGTCCTCCCCCCTCCATCCTGGTCTAGGAAGGTGAACATCCAAACTGGCTAGGCCCCCACAAAGCCAGAACAAGAAGTAGGATGTCTACGGCCATACCACCCTGAATGCGCCCGATCTCGTCTGTGCAGCTTCTTTATTTAATTAACCAATGACCTTCCTCCATCAAGGCAATGTGATTATAGCTGTGTTTCTTTCTTTCTCAACATAATATTTTTTTTAGTAATTATTTGGGAATTTCATACAATGCACCTCCATCACATTTACTTCCCATTCCTCCCAGGTCTACCCACCCTTCACCCTCCCCCACCCAAAAAAAGGAGGAAAAGAAAAACTCTCCAAGCTGGATTTGTGTTGCCCATACTCATCGGAACATGGTCGAACTTTCAGTGGCCAGCCCCTTAAAGAAAACGGAGTCCTTCCCCACCCCACTGCCAGAATCTTCCAGCTGTGAAGATTTGCACTTCAGCATCTTTATCACAAATTTAAAGACTTTTCAATACCTTCATGTTGTGGAATATATTTTCACTATGTAAAGGTGTATTCCATTTGTTATGCTGTGGAATATTCTTTAACTGTGTGAAGGTGTGTTACATTTGTTATGCTGTGGAATATTACTTTAACTGTGTGAAGGTGTATTCCATTTGTTTATGCTGTGGAATATTACTTTAACTGTGTGAAGGTGTGTTTCATTTCTTTATGCTGTGGAATATTGCTTTAACTGTGTGAAAGTGTGTTCCATTTGTTTATGTTGCATTTGTTTAATTATGTAAAGATGTGTTGCACTTTTTCTCCTTGCCTGCCTAGGGATCTGATTGGTCTAATAGAAAACTGAACGGCCAGTATCTAGGCAGAGAGAGGGCTAGGAGGGGCTGAAGGGCAGAGAGAATAAATTGGAAGAGCAAAGAAGGAGGGAGAAAGAGAGGGACACACCCTGGGGCGGCTGCCAGTCAAACAGGAGAAGCAGAAGGAAAGAAAGGTAAAAGCCCTGGAGAAAATGTAGATAAAGAGAAACAGGTCAAGTTTTAAGAGCTAGCAAGAAACAAAACTAGGCTAAGGCCGCGTTTATAACTAATAATAAGTTTCCATGCCATGATTTGGGAGCTGGTTGGTGGCCCAAGAGAAAGCCTGCCACACCTTTAGGTCTAGACTGTTTCTTTTTAGGGCTGGGGTGGGGGAGGAGGAGAGGCTGGCACAGAAGCCTTCAGCGTCTCTCGTTCTCACAAATCTGCAGTTACAGATGCTGCCACAAAAGAAGTTTCCCTGCCCATGGCAGCGGGTGATGGCATGGGTGGTCATGTGTATCAGCAGGGTTTCTGGGAGCAGCACAGATCGCAGACATTAACATGGTTTCCAGCGGCAGCATGGGTCATGAAAGTCTTTCGAGGAGACTTAACCCTGAAGATGAACCATTCTTTGTCTCCGATATCTTGTTGTTGTTCAGAGTCAGGGTGATCGTGGGGTTTAGCAGCAGGTCTGGGGGCAGGACCTGTAAAAGTGCCAGACAGCTGTAAACCACGTTACCCTCAGAGCCTGCCAGTATCCCAGGCATGGCCACCGTGTTTGCAGACAACACTGTGGCCAGCGGGCAACACCTTGGCCAGTCCTCTCCTTCCCTCAGCAGGGCAAGCACAATCTGCCATGCCATACTGCAGGCCAGGCCTGTAGCCTGAGTGGCGGCACGGGTCTAGCAGGGCAGCTAGGGCGAGGTGGACCTGGTGTTGGCCTGAGGACTGCCCCCACTTGACAATGACTGGCTCCTTTGCTACAGTTGCACCCCACACCTGTGAGACACTCTGTTCTGTTTTTTCCTGCTCTTTCTCAGTGTTCCCATTTTTTTCAGCTTGTGTTTCTGACCAGATAAACCCTAACAAAGACTTATTAAAGTTACTTTAATAATAAGGTTAATTGTTTTTTGACTTGAAAATGCTACTTTGTATATACCAGATTTTAGTTCTATCTGCATATTTCTGCAGACTTGGGTTTCTTTAAGTCTTGCTTCCCCTACCCTATCATCTGCATATTTCTGGGTATTACCAGGGACTGTCTAGTCAGTGATCAAGAATGGTCCTTTCAAATGTGTGCTCTAGTCCCAGCATACTGATGATGTCCTACAGGCCCTCAAGGGAGGCTACCCTGATCCTGTTTTCCTAACTAGGATGCAACCTTCTGATGCTCTCACTGACACTGTGTTCTAGGTTGTACTACATCCCTGTGTCCTGGTGTAGGATTGCTGTACCTTGAGTATCACAAATGACCCCATGAAATAGCTTCCTTTCTTCTATTTGCTCCTCCTATTTTATATAGGCAAAGCTCAACTCAAGAATCATATCCCTAGGATTCTCCATATTTCCCAATGCCTATTCAATTGCTAGTTTCACAACCCACTCTTCCAATGAGCTACTCTATCTTCTTGCAAAAATCATCTCCCATTCAAAAAAATATCTGGAAGGTATGAGATGTGAATGTCACAGGTCCCACGTAGGCCCGACAAGACCACTCTGCATCAAATCATTAAACTGATGTCAAGTCTCAAATTGCTTTGCTCTGGGGCTGTTTATTCATGTTATGCAGGAGATAATGTTTCCTTATGCAAATGTGGTCCAAATAAGTTTGAATGGGGTCAGGAAAAGACTAGCTAAACCATCTCCACAACCACCTCTGCCCAGAGGAATACTTAGCCTTGCTGGTCCTACGCTACCCCAAGGAACCAGGCTTTGAGCTCCGCAGGAGACTTGAGTCTGTGAGAGGACGGGAACACAGCTCAGGTTTGTGCAGTGCGGTAAGAGCGGGGCTTTCCCAGAAACTGAAATCAGATCTTAAAGCTTAGCACCATTCTAGCCTCAACCAAGCCCTAAAAGCAGAACCACAGAGGCCGTGCAAAGGAAGGGCCAAGCAGGCCCTTAGCTGGTGGTCACCAGTCCTTCAGGGAAGAGACCCAGCCCAGGATCATCAGAATTCACTGCCTCTCTAGAGAGTCTTTAGTTCTCACTGAATCCTCTTTTAACCTCCATAAATCCCTAAATTAAAAACAATTCTTCAAATATTGCAAAGATATAGACACCTAGCCATAATTGATATTCCACCTCACACAATTTAGTCTCTGATAGCTAGAGATGGCAAAATGATTGCCTATTAAAGAGGTTTAATTACTTTTTAATGTACCAAGTCTATTCCCTTCATTATCTAATTTTATATTCTTCCTTCCTTTCTTCCTCCGCGTTTGGATTCGATTCAGCCTTGAACCTGACAAATTCCTTCTGCTAACTGGAGTAGGGAGGATGGAATGAAAGGCACATGCTGGTCCACAGGCCACTCCCAGTCTAGTGGAGGGATGGACAGGTAGGTGACATGAGATCTTTTGGACAGAAATGCTGTAGATGCATTTTGATTCTACAGAAATTGATCTACATCCCTTCATCAGGGGTCAGTGAGGGATGGGACTAGGGACCTCCCAGTAGAGGTGGTTCTAAAGTTGAGTCTTGAACATATAGTGTTAACTAGGTAAACTCTGTTCTTGGAGAAACCAACCCACGCAAATAAAATAAAATGGAGGCTTGAGGCTTGAGGATTGAGGTATGAGGTATGTCTGATCTGAAGAACAGCTGCTGTATCCATCAGGGTTCAATTTTCAGGCTTGGTGAGAAATTAGAACACTGAGAACCCTGTCGACTAAGAATATCAATTCCAAGGAGACTGTAGTTCATCCTAGTGGTAACGAGAGTCACTGGTGAGATTTTTTTAGTCTTGGATGCTGGACAATCACGTTTGGGTTGCTTTTCAGAAGGCTCACTTGACCTTCAAGATAAATGGAAGGTGCATCTCTCAGTATTAGAGCTGAGGAGCACCCCTGCCCATGTTCTCTGGGGACAACTTTCCAAAAAGCACAGAAGAGAAGCTCATGCATATAGGAGTCCCTTGGTGAGCTTTATCCTCTCATAGGATATGATCTTCCACTAATCAGTTCTCACTTTACATGCTTAACGGACGGACGCCATTCTATGGCTCTATGGCCATCTGGGACGAAGTTAGGCTTCAGAGAGGACCCTGGAGTGAGATCAGGCGGTCGATGTTTGGCTTAAGACAACCTCACAAGCTGGTCAAGTAACAATGCTATCAGCCTTATGAATTTCAAGATATATATATAGTCTAGCACACTGTTATTTAGAGAGAAGTAATACCTTTTCCGCACTGTTATTTTTGAAAACGTGATATATTCCTCTATTGTGCTACCTGCCCGGAAGATGTTTTTCTAAAGTCAGGCAGAAGAAAACTTACACCGGCCTGGGCTGGAAAGTGGATGTCTGCTACTCACAAAGCAATCACCATGACAAGTGTTTCTAATTGCCGTTTTCTTTCTCTAAGCCCTTTCTCTCTGACATAGTGAATTTCTGGTAATCTTGGGTTATTATCACACTGAGCTGCTAACCTGAGTCTTGACACTCCTCACGGAGACCTGTGTCAGACATAATTACCGTGGAAGTGAGGTGGCTCTTCGTTATTAGCAGTTCCTGGTGTTAGTATCCAGCACTGATTAGCAATTTGGAAGAACACATTCTATGGGCATGAGTTCCGCATGAGCCTTGGAAGACAGCGCACATTGTTCTTCGTTTCCTTAGCCCTCCTTGCCTAAATTTGCCTGTGTATTTGGAGAAGGTTCCTTTTATGTTCCAGTGATTATTTATTTCTCATGTTATTCTCTCTCTCTCCCTGCCCCCATTTTTGTTTCGAACCATTTGCAGGTTCTGTTGATGAAGTTGTGAGAACTCATAGTTCTTGGGTTCTGAGAGCTGGGACAGGGCCATTTAGCACCCACTGACACTACAGTCTTTGCCCCCAAAAAGAAAGTATAGGCTACTGTTTGCAAAAATGCTTACTTCCAAGATACTCTGATTTGTTCTTCACCGTGATCCTTTGCCCTGTGTATCAGCCGAGAAGCCTGTGCTGTCTAGAAAGTAGAGGAGTGGAGTTTATAGCCACAGTCCTGAAGGGCCTGCTTAGATGTCACTTCTGTGTGGTCCAAGGCACAGGCTTGGTTCAGCAGCTCAGCACCGAATGTCTACACTGCTGTTCTGAAGACTCTCTTATTGGACATTGAGCCAAATCCGAAGGGTTTCAGGGAAGAAGTAGGAACACGGGAGAGCACAGCGTCAGGATTACAAGACTTGTTTATTTCTTTATTAAATTAGGTGAGCAAGGAAATGTCAGGAAATTAGGCATTTCCTTTGCTGGTCTATTTATTCATTTTGAAATTCATTTAAAGCTAGAATCTTAATCCCTGAGTGTACTTAAGATACTCAGTGCAATATTGTGTTGCTATGCCTTATTCAGATGCATCCGTAGTTCCATTTTTGGGACACATCTCCCTCCACTCTAACTTTGAAAAGGCAATCGTTCTAGAATATTCCTAGTAATTAGACTGGCTGTGCCATGGGACCAGATAGGGTTCATGGTGTAGCAGCCTCTTGCGATGTGTTGTTCATTTATTCTCTCATTCAATAGAATGAGAATATTTCATCATGCTGGGTGAGCATGAAGGTGTTACGATATTTATTGACAACTTATTATGTTGTAGCAATACATGTATTATCAGAGTATCTGTGGTACAGAGGCTAATGATATGGCCTTTGAACTTAAAACGATTTGTTTGGAGACACAGTTCTAATGGTTATCATGTGTATCTTTAGAGACAATCCACCAAGACATCCAACGCACTTGTCTGTGAACTGGGGGCACGGTTAACTTCTGTCTGGAAAGTTGTTAACAGGAATAAGTGAGCAAATGCAGTGCTGTGCTGTCTCATCCTGAGCCTGCATTACCCCTTTCCACTTAATCTTCCCAGTGACCTTGGAAAATGGGTGTGACTGCAATGGTACTGGTTTAGAGCTTAGGTTTTACAGTTTTAAGCTGCTATGCGAAATTCACTGTTTTACAGTTGAAGAAATGGAAAGGCTGAGATGTCATGGAGTCAGGACCACAGCTTAGTCCAGGTCTTCCTTGTCACCCTGTGTTTCTGCCACTTGCCTTGTGAGCTTCACAGCCATGTAGAAGGAAGCCCTCTTAACTGTCTGTGTCCGACTGTCCCTGCTGCCCTATATTTTTAGGTTGACTATATAGTTTATACTCTGCAAGCCATTTTCATCTCCTTATTCCCTATGGACTTGGTGCCTTTTTATCCTTATTAGCACTTTGACCAGAAAGAGGTGTAAGGCGAAAGGAAATTTAAACCACACATCCACACATATTTTTCTCCTTATTAGTAGCTTTAAAAAAAGGGGGGGGGCAGTGAAGTTGACTTTTAGCTACCATGATGACAGCCATAGATTTAAATGAGCCAGGTTACCTCTCCTGCTGCTACTGTGGATAAATTTGTCAATTGTCTGAGCCTCCAGGGCTTGTAGTCACAGAGACCCCCTGAGTTCCAAGCCAGCCACTATAGCCCCTCTGGCTCGTGACTCACCCTTCTTGTGCCCCATGAGTGACCCAGCATCACTGAAAGCTCTTCATTTTACATTAGAGATAGAAGGGGTGCTAGCCAAGGCAGCCCTGTTTGCTAGGACCGCCATGCCGTGTAGGTGAGAGAGCCCAGGATCTGTGAGAAATGGTGACCCTGAGCTGATTTGAACTGGAAAAATACAAAGCTTGAAATCAAAACATGGGAGCTGTTTCCCTTTATTCATGCTTTATTTTCAGATCTTGCTCTCTCTAGTTGCGCTCCAAGCTCCTTGGAGGGTGCAGGCTCTCTTCTGCCTGGTCTTCCTGGGGTTTCTCTGCTGCTTGTTATTTTCACCATGTTCAGCCAAGTCTGGGCTGCAGGGGGCAGAGGTGGCCTTGCAGCCAGGCTGCTGTTAACGTGTCAGGTGGACCTCCTGTTGGCTTTTGATCTCGAGGGTGTCAGGAGAACACAGTGTTTGAGAACTTTGGCCTGCTTAACTTAAGCCCTCTCTCTGCTCTGTTTATCACAGGCCCGGGCCATGTCCTTTTCATCAGTTGTCAGTTTCTCCTGTGACCTGACTTCCAGCCACTGAGTATAGGCAGAATTTTGGTGATGTATGTGATACTGGGAAGCCACTTGGGAACTGGGAATGGCAATTCTACTGAATGGCATCAATTTTCTTATCTGTAGAAACATGAGGCTGCTCTAAATGGCGTCTGTGGTCCCGTTGGCACTAATTTTCTGATTCTATAATTGTCTTGGAAAGTTCCTCTGTGGGTTTATTGATCCAAAAGGCTGTCTATAGGCAGAAAATTAGGTAACTTGCATATAGACTAGTGATTTCATTTAAAAAAAATTTAAGACAAAGTCTTAGTAAGCTTAGGTTGGTCTCAGACTTGTATGTACCCCAGGCTGATCTTGAAGTCCTTTCTCCCCCTCTCAAGTTGTGAGGTGATAGGTGTGCATCCCTATGTTGGACTAGGATTTCAAAACTATATTACATCCTCATAGGACCTTAGTTTCTGCTATATTGTGTGAAGAACTGAACCCACTCACTAGTATTTCAAGATTTCTCTGAGCCTGGCGGTGGTGGCGCACGCCTTTAATCCCAGCACTCGGGAGGTAGAGGCAGGCGGATCTCTGTGAGTTCGAGACCAGCCTGGTCTACAGAGCTAGT
>NW_004949095.1:6777908-6793320 GCF_000317375.1 Microtus ochrogaster
TTTTTTTCTTTTCTCAATAAAAATAAATAAATAAAAAAAAAAAAGATGCAGAGCATAAAGAACAGCCGGTCTAAGAGAACCAACCCTTGTTATCTACATGAGGCTGAGCAAGGGATAAGGCCACTAGACCTTACAGCTACTCTTTGTCATTCACGAGGATGCTGGGAAATTCCAGGCCTACCTTTTTCTAAGCTCAAGATTGACCAGGGAAACCCATCACAGTGGGGCAGCTTCAAGCAGAGACTCCCCCCTTTTTATCCTGTTTGCTTCCACACGGCTCTCCCCCACCATGACCAGGTAGACTTCGTCTTGCTGAAAAGGCTCGAGTCGTCTCTGCTTTGGAAACCCTATGCAAACAGCTGCTGAAGACTGGAGTCAGTAGCTCTGTAGTCACAAAGAATATTTAAGAAGCTTCTGTGAACACAGTGGGCCTCAGTGTGGGTAATATAACCTGCAGGGTCTGATTGGCAGCCCCCTCTCTCCTGCCCCATTCCTTCTACTTCAAAGGCATTCAAGTCTGTTTATTTTCTTCTCTCTCCCACTCCCACTATGATGAGGGGCTGGATAGCATTTTAACAATCTGAGAAAGAACATTTGGAAGCAGGGAGAGAGAGGGGTGGTGAGCTCATTACTAGATGGAGCTTTTATAGTTGAGCCTCAGGGAAGAGGAAAAGAAGAACATCCGTGTTGTCCTTTGGGAGGAAGAAAGGAAGGGAGATGTGCTGAGGGCTGGGGGACTCCAGGGCTCAGAGCCTGCTGGGTCTATCTGGGCTCAGAGATGGAATGTCTCAGAACGGGTTATCTGAAGCCAGTGCTCTTTCTGTTGGGGAAGGGGACCCTCTGGTGTGAGGCCAGGGCCTCTCCTTGGTGACATGGGACACTGTGCTGTTTAACTTTACCCCCAACCTTTCCCTTCAGCAACATCTAAGTTACTCTGCATCTCAGAGATCATAAATGGACTGGAAAATAAGAAGTTAGCAGACAGGTCTCTCTTCATTTCTGCAAGACAGCCATGCTATATGAGCTTAACAAATATATTTTAAACTCTGATGGGTTTCTGATTACAAAAGTCATGTTTGTTCATGGTAGAAAATAGAAAAAACACGTAGAAGAAAATAAAAATCACCTGTAATTCTCTTTTTCAGGGATGGCAACTGTAAACATTCTGGTGTGGGGTTTTGCAGTCGGCAAACATATTTCTAACAAACAGGATTACAATAGCTGGGTTTTTTTGCAACTTGTTTTTTTTTTAATTTTTTTTAACGTATCAGTTATTTCTGGGCGTTTTTGTGTCCTTAGCAACTGGTCTCTGACGTGTTGCATGTGTGCCCCTCACTGTTGGCTGGCTCTCTGGAGCTGCAGATGCTGTCAGGAGCCTGGGATGCATGTTTGCGTGTTCTCCTGCCCCTAGCAGTGATCTTCTTAGGTGTTTTTTTTTTTTTCCACTGCAGTGTCCCATTCCAGAGGATACTTCTTTCCTGTTCACCAAGGCTAAATGTGTTGGCCCTTGCTCTTGGTCAGTCTCTTTAAGACCTTATGTGATGGTTTAGTGCCAATCTTCAACTTGACAGGATCTGGGATCAGCTAGGAGACAAGCCCCCAGGCACACATGTGAGAGATTATTTAGTCTGTGGGCATGGGAGGAAGAGGGATGGAAGAACCATACCAATTTGGGTGTCATCCCCTGGGTAGATCCCAGGCTGTTTAAAGAGGAGACATTTAGCTGAGCATAAGCTTTCACTGCTTTTTGCAAGGGACCAACTATCTCACGATTCTGCCCCTGTGACCTCCCTACCATGATAGATTATAATCTGGGACTGTGAGCAAAACACACCCCTTCTTCCCTAATGAAGTTCCTTCGCTCAGGGTATTTCATCTTAGCAGCAGAGAAGTGACTAATACCCAATGCTTGCATTTCTTTCTGACGCGCAAGCTTTTCATAGCCATGTTCTATCATGGGAACATCCTAATGTGTCTTGTACCACCACCGACTCTTCTTCAACCACTGCTTGATGTATGATGGGCATTTCCTATAAACCAGATCCATGGTCATATAATTCCCCTGTTCAGAAACATTTAGTGTCTTCCCATTGTTTACCATGTTTAGTAAAAATTTGCCCACAGAACCACTTTTTACATGATCTAATTTCTCATCCATGGGTAGAAAATCTAATACTTTTCTTTCTGTCTTCCCACACCATACACCTAAAGTAATCACAACATCCTCTTGGCCTTCTCTGATGTTCTCTCTCCTCCTCCTCTGTCTTCTCTGCATCTGCTTTGCCTCTTATCCTCTTTATTTCTTATCTGAGTTACACAGGAATCTTGTTCAGGCTGTCTT
This sequence comes from Microtus ochrogaster, assembly GCF_000317375.1. Classification (NCBI taxonomy): domain Eukaryota; kingdom Metazoa; phylum Chordata; class Mammalia; order Rodentia; family Cricetidae; genus Microtus; species Microtus ochrogaster. Next base: position 6,780,250 of record NW_004949095.1, read on the forward strand.
CAGTGCCATTTCCTCTACATTGCTTCTGCACATAGAATGATTGCAGATGGGGGAAAAGGCCACTATGCATGTCTTAAAATATGGTTCCCTAGTGGATGTGGGAAATGTCCTGATTTCCAAGTGTAGCCTAAAGGCTTTTCCTGACTGGACCTGCACTGAGTCCCCTTACTTCCTCCTTGATGTGGAACTTGAATCATACTGATCCCCTTTTCTTTCCAATGCCCCATAAGGGCTCTCTACTCTGGTACCAGCTCCACTCCTTTCTATTTCTCTGTCTTCCCTAAGAGTCTGCCCCCTTGCCTTGCGTGAAAGGCTCATCTTGAGCATTCCTGAGCGGCGTCTCCCTCTCTTCATGCTGACTTCAGTAGTATTGTATGATAATTGTTCTCATCACTGTGAAATCAAGAGCCTTTAGGTGGTATTTTATTTGTCTTTGCATTTCCCCAATGCTCAATACAGGGATAGAGCAGATTTGCTCAATAATGCTTTTGTATGTATCTTGAAGGAATAAGTAGCTCAATATTATGTAGTAATGTATCAAAAATGCAGACCTTGAAAGAAGAGGGCAGTGCATGCTGATAGTCCCTTATGGACAATACAGGCAAAGGAAGTGTGATAAACAGTCAGTTGTATCTCGCATGCAATTCCCATGATTGCTTTACGTCTTCATCCTTCCGTTTGCTGCTTCGGGCTATTTGTACTGCCTCTTTTTCTGGACGAGTATAGCCAGGATTTCTTTGGCTATCTGTGCATGTGTCATAGCTGAGGTATTGTGCTGCCACCTTGATGGTAGGCCCCCTCATCTGAGAGCCTGAATGGTATCATGACAATCCAGGGGGCTTCTCTGACCAGGGACTGTGATTAATAGGGGTGGCAATGGTAGTGATGATGATGGCGATGAGACAAGAGAATTGTATTTGTCTCATCCTGTCCGGGAGGTGAAGCATGCCTTTATTCCACAATGGTCACAAAGTATTATCTTTGACCATTGCGATACTCATCTGGTCCAAGGCACTACACATTGTTACAATCATTCCTGAAGGGTCCCCTGCTTTCTTTTATTCAAGGCTCACTCCATGGAATCAGTCAGTCCAGGTGAACCTTCCTACTCAGTCTCGCTAGTAGACTTCTGTACAGAGTCAGACTTCTTGCCACTCTTTGGCTTTGCCTGTACTTCGGACTCCCAACTCTCCCTTCTGCCTCTCACTCGCACCATTCTGGCTGTTTTTGTCCCACTCCAATTTCTCGAACACCCCAGTGCCTTCCTCCCATCAGCATCAGCTCTTACGCTATTCCCTTTGCCTGAAGTTCTCACCCTGGCTCTTTGCATGATTGATGGCATCCCTTGCTTTACACCTTGATCAGAGGCCCAGACCACCTACCCCTGTGTTCTGCTTCTGCAGATTTTTTCATTTTCTCCCTCGTATTTTCTCACCAACTATAATCATGAACTTATCTTCTGGCTTCTTTGTTATTGCTGATCTTCAATTCTAAGCTCTGGCACTCACCAACTGAATAACCTTGGGCAAATTATGTAATAGGGCTCACCCCAGTGTCCGCTTCTGAACATGGAGTCATGGAGAGGATTCAATGACAGCAATGTACAGCCTCGCAACAGTGCCCAATGTTTAGTAAATGGTCAACAAATGTTACCCACTATTATCGTTCTGTATTCCGAGAGCACGGCCTCTAAATGTTCTGTCTGCTCCTGGCCGTCCCTATCGTACATGTGTCTCAGCAGCTGGTCTATCCTGAGAGCTATCGCACTGTGCTTGGCACTGTGTTCACTGTATGGCATGAGTTCAAAGTCATGTAAGTCTTCTAGCCAGGAGGCAGAGAGAAGACTCAAACTGCTTAAGATCTCCAAAGATAGTGAGTGGAGTAGCTAGGATTTGAACCCTTCGGTCTAGCTTCAGCATCCATGCTCGCTTGCTGCTGAGACTTAGCAGGAATGTTTCCTGACAATAGGATGAGAGATTATCCTTCAGTGTTCCTGACTTTCTCCTTGAGAACATGCTCCTGCACAGCCACCAGGGTGCTTCCAGCTCTGTGTATCCACAATACCCCTGTGTCACCTTCTTTAGATGGAAACATGGCTTCTCTGTTCCTGGAAGGAAGGAAACCAAGTCCCAGCCAGGGTGGTCCCAGAGTGTTGGAGGCAGAGGCTTCCTACCCTCGTACAGTGGGCATGGGCTTCAGACAAATGCACTGTGTGCAAGCCTGCATCTGCTACCTACCCACCTCCCGCTCCAAGGAATTCACTCTGGGCTGATTCTTCTTTTCTTTTCCTGGACAAAAGGCAAGTACGGCGTGGGGAGGGAAGGCTTTATTCTGAGAAGAACTGTTCAGTGCATAGCTGCTCTCACTATTCCATTGATCAATTCATGGGGCCTGGCAGTGGGGCAGAGACTCTGCATAACACACCCTGGGCTCTAAAGCCTCAATTCCTTTAGCAGTCTTTACCTTAGCTGCCTGTTGAGGACTGAGAGGTGTCAAGGGGCATGCAGCATGGGGCAGATGTCATCCAGGCCTGAAAGGGACCGGAGGAGATGCTGCGTTGGACAGATTTCAGTCCCATATAGGTCACAGTTTCCCTCCTAGCCCTTGTTTCTCCTTTTGAATGAACAGAGCATGCTTTGGATATGTGGGGATTCTTTTGAACACCCTTCTGTAGAATGGGTCTCGCCTTTGTGTCTTTGTTCTGTGCCATGTCATCAGGCGTGTCACTAGACACGAGGCATACTGAATCTGTAACTCTCAGTGTCTCCCAATGAGGAAATCTCCCCTGTGAGCCTGGGCTCAGGGCCATGCAATGCTGTGTGGGACAGGAGCTCTTAGTTGTTGTACTTGCCTGAACACTGGGTGCACAGATGGAGTGTAAGCTTATTCTCCCCTTGTCCTGCCTCTCTACTGCATCTCTTCTGGTCCCTCTTGCCCTTTCTCTGTGTCCCAGGAATATGATATCTATGGAAGGCTTGCACAGCTTCCTTACCCCGAGATCTCCTGGGGGCATCAGAGGTCATCAGGGCAAGGATGGAGGGATGACATGTTCCCTGTCCTCTTCCTGTCGTTTCCCACTCCTTGCAGACCAAGGCTCCGACAGAGGCTGGACTCCTCTCTGTCATACTTTCTGAGGCTCATCTTTCTCTGCATCCAGGGGGATCCAGCTGAACACCGGTTTTATCCCTTGCCCCTTCTGGTCTGAGACAGGCAGGGCTTCTGACTGTTTTCTGATCTCTGTGAAGTCACTTTCTGCAGCTTTGATGCTGTTCCCCTGATGTTATACACACCCTATTAATAGTCCTACAAGTGGATTCTGTGCTCTCAGACCTTCAGAGGCTGAGTTTTATGCTTTCTGACAGAACCCTGACCAACAGACAACCTTCAGGGGGCAGGAGTGGGGGTCTGGCAGGATGGGAAAGAGCAGACACAGAGACTAGGGAGAAAACTGAAGCTCACACTCAAGACTGCATGTGTGTTTCAAATCAGGTCATATGAGAACCATCGAATAGCTCTGAATAGAAAATGGACTTGAGCATACGTGTGTGACACCAGTTCCCCGATGATCAGAGGCTGCAGAAAGGAGGGGGAAACTAAGGCAGCTTGAGGTTCTAGCAGCAGAGGAAGTGAGTTGGAGGCTTAATCCGCAAGAGCCATCTGGGTTTGCAGATAATAATACGATTTCAGATGTGTTTTGTAGATATGTATTTTTTTATCATTTAGAAACGAGTAGGGGCAGCAGAGTCTATCACACGAGGGCATCTCGAGGAATACAGGACTAGAGAGTTCAGAGAAGACAAGGTAGAGGGGACAAAGAATTTGTGTCACACCAGAGGGCAGTTCTGAGAGCAGAGAGGAGCGTCAGGAAGGTGAAGCCAAGGAGAGCCTGGTGAGGACTCACTCTCTCCTTTGAATCCCCTACACAATGGTAGGTACCTGGTCTTGAAAGAGATTAGCTGAAGCTAAATGCTTACTGAGAAAAAGACTCCCGTGTTGTGCTGTAAGCTAAGCTGAAGAAGGCCACATCATATCCCATTTCCCTCAGTTCCAGCCCAGTGCGCCTGTGTGCATCCTACCACCTAAACACAGATGTGGTGTTGGGGCGATGGCCGCAGGCCAGGAATCAGCAGCTGTCCGTCTTTGCCTTTTCCTTACTGCTGTGGTCTGCAGGGACTTGACAGGGCCGCGAAGCAACAAAAAGAACTCTTTGTGGGTCAGAAGTTGAACAACCTTGTTTGTTCCTGTTCCTCCACTGTGGTTGTCTTTGTTTCCTTTAAATAAAGACCCATTTCTTTTCAGTGCAGATTAACAGTGTGAGTTTGATTGGCGGACCATGTCGGGAACATGGAGAGGAGAGGACAAATGGGCTTTGATTCCCTAGTGGTTCTACCAGCTGGGGAGTTTCAAAGATTTCTTTTTAAATCTCAATTGAAGACGGAATAAAGGAAATTGTGCAGTGATGAAAGCATGTCTGGAACGTGGAAAAGTGACGAGGGAAGAATTTCCTCAGTGGAGCCAGAGAAGATTCTCTTTCTTTGGGGGAAGGGGTATTATAAAGATAACACACTTGCCTAGAACCACTAGACACTCAGAGGTCTTCCCCCACTCTGTCAAGTGAGTATCTTGACATGCAAAGGCTTTCCCACTACACTCTTCCATTTAATAAATCGTCTGGCCTAACTATGAGCTGACATTCAGCTGATAAGCGTGCATTATCTCATTTTATCCCATGAGATAGAGGTTGCAGATAGTTGCTTCCCTTCTTATCGATCAGATGAAACCGAGAGGCCAGTTCTCCTGTCCAGTGTCATGCAGATGATAAACTTGGTTTTGAACTTGACTCTCCCGGTTTTTACACTTCTTCATAATGTACAGCCAGGTGACACACTACCATTTATTGAGTGTTGACTCTATGCCAGATGGTGGGCTAGGCATGTCCCGTAGATTAGCTCAGTTAAATCTTACACCAGTCCCCATTTTCCAGAGGTAGAAACTTAAGACGCTTCCTCAAGTCTTCTAGTTTCACCAAGGCAGAGAGGGCAAGTTTCCTGCAATTTTAATTCCAAGGACATTACAGGCTCATCCCTAACACCAGGATGAGAAGAAACATCAAACATGAGTGTGCCCATGTCCCTGCATGTACAGATTGTGTGTGTGCCAGGGGCCTCCAGCCTTGAGTACCACAGCATCTTTAACTGGTTGCCAGCTTCTCTACTTGGCAAACAGAGACACCATTTCTCAACTAAAGCCAAACTGTTTCTCCTTCCACGTTCGTTCCTTGTCTTGGCCAGTGCCACCACGTAGGCTTAAGTCACACACTTGCTGCTGAGTGTCGACTCACTGGGGCTGGGTCAGTCAGTAAGGGGCTTGCTGCGGGAGCATGTGTCCCTGAGTTCGGTTCTGAGCACTCAACGAAAGACTGAGGAAAAGGAGTAAACAGTCACAACCCCTGGGTCGAGGTTCACTGAGGTTGGGTGGCCAGCCTATCTAGCTGAATTGGTGAGTTCTAGCTTCATTGACAGACCTGTCTCAAAAACAAGTTGGAGAGCGATTGAGGTCAACCCTTGGTTCGACATGTGTACGCACCCTCATCCCCCTCATTAGGCTTTGTCAGCATCTAAACCTTTCCATTTCCCCCCCACACTGGGCTCAGGCTAGTCTTTTGTTCAACTAGACCTTGGCAGTAAAATTTTAATGACATATTTCAAGCATTTCATTTTCTGTTTCTACAGACTGTTGTTATATTATTTTTAAAAAGTTACTGTTTCTTCAAAACTTTTGTGAGTTTCCTGTCATTCTCAATTTCAAATTATTATATAATTTCTAATTGACAATCCGCTAATTGCTAGCTTCTCCTCCAGGCACTGGATATGCCAGAATGAAACTTATAAAATCCTGTCCTTGTTCACTTGGAAATTCTTTCAGTCTTACATCCAGAGTCAGGTACAATTTGGCCCAGTTCTTCCTTCAGATCTTTATTGTTCCTTCTCCTATAGGTAATGTCTGCATTGCAAACCAGTTCCGGCGAGCATTCATGGTGCATTTCCAAGATGTCATGCACCGTTTGATGCTTGCTTCAATCTGATTGTCCTCTGATACCAGCTTCCAATGCCTTCATTTCTCCAAGTTCTGGCTAGATCCTCCTCCTCTCCCAACTGCTCCGGTCAGAATTAATTTCTTCCTTACTTCATCATGTCGAGGATGCGTTTCTACACTGAAAGTATTTCCCATTCTTCATGTTTTATGTATATGTTTGTTTCCTCTCTTTAGTCAGATCTCTGAGCAGAGAAAGTATAGTCATATCTATCTTTATATTCTTGGTACTTCTCAGTCCTTGGTGCACAGTGGGCACTTAATGAAACTACCCTCTTTGTAATGGTCAGATACTGAAATTCTTGGTGATGCCCTACCCAGTCCCCCATAAACAGACTTTCCCCTTTCTAAGCCTCCTAAAGGAACAGACACTGGTCTTACGTAGTGGTGCTCAAGTCGAGGAAAGCGGGTCTCAGGCTCTAGGTGGCAGTGTTACTGTGCTCAAAGTGCAGGAGTTGTCAGGCAAGTAATGAGATTGCATCCTAGGAGCCTTTTTTTTTTACCTCTCTCCCTCCCTCCCTCCTTCCCTCCCTCCCTCCCTCCCTCTGCTCTTACTTCTTTAGTTTTTCTCCTCTCATTGTCTTAGTCTCTTCTCTCCACCCCGTATTCTGTTCTTGCACTAAACCTCTTCACAGATTTTTTTAAAAATCCCTAGGTGGAGTTTTTGGATTGAAGATAACATGCAAGTCCCCCTAGAACCCTGGCCTCCATCCTCACACACTGTAGAGCTTTAAATTTTAATATTTCTGCTACAGGCCTTTTATATTTTGGCAGTCTAGGTGGATATGATGTTCAGAGTCGGGGAGGTAGGAAGCAGCTGTTTTTGAAGCTTCCTAGGAAGTAATTGGGAATGGTCTTTGCTCCTGTGTCCAGCTGTCTGTACCCACTGTGTCTTGGTGTCTGGACCCATCATGGTAAAGGGACTCTGTGAACCGTCTACTTTGCCAGGCAGATCTGGAGAGCACTTGCTGACCAGATTTAGGGAGGAAGGTGACTGTCTTAAAAGATGTTTCAATTCAGCTCAGGACAGAGGCAGCTCAACCTGTGAGCCTCATTCAGAGAGGGAGTTGGAGAACAGGAGGGAGGTGGTGGCAGAATAGCAGAGGCAGAGGAATGCAGATCCTTTTACCACGTCGGACTACCTGCCTGTTCTCTCATAATGCCCACCGCTGCAAGGAGTCAGTGTTCAAAGTGGGGGATGATGGCGGAGGAGGAATAGGCAATTTCAGCATGAAAAATGTCATTTTGCCTCAAGCAAACTGCCTTCCTATGGCCTCGCTCCTTTGTGTGGTTTGGATTAGGCATATCCAGAGGATCATTTGCCCAATACTAACAAGAAGGCTCGCTGAGCTCATTTGTTAGCCAACGTAATGGGACTTCCTCTCAGTGGCAAGAACAGCAGCCACCTAGGGTGCTATTCATCTGTCACCAAGGAAAAGTCCCCCCCCCCCCTTATGCACACACATTTGTACACACACCATAGAATTAAATTTGCACTTGTAGGTTTCTCTTGAAGAAATCCAATTCCACTCACTACCCCTCCTTCTTTTCTTTATTTTTTTTCCCCTTTCTATTTTAGGCTTAAGGCCATCTGGTTTAGGAGACAGGCTCTTCACTTCCAGGCCGCTAATGAATCCTACTCTTTTTTTTCCCTGCCTAACTCCTCAATAGTTTTTGCTTCCTAAATATGAGCTGTGTTTCCCTGCTCTTCTCCTTCAGGTGTAGAGGTTCATTACCTGGGACACCGGGGGACTGCACATTTGTGATTGCTCGGCATTTGATTTCATTTTTAGCACCTTGAAAAAACTCATGTATGACTTTAAAAGAGCTTTATTTGATTTTTCTGTTTTCTTTGAGAAATGTGTCCTACTGCTGAACCTGAGAACATATGCACGTAAGCAACATTATGCACACTGAGCAGGTTGTATTTATGTATTTAGGAATATATATCACAACAAAGAAGAAGAGGCCATGAATTTGAAAGAGAGCAAGGGATAAGTGGGAAGGTTTGGAAGGAGGAAAACGAAGGGGGAAGTGATGTAATTATATTATAATTTCAAAAAAATATTTTAAAAAATCTTTGGTATTCTGTCCCAAGTTTTCAGTCAAAGCCATTGATCTTGGCCAGTTTTTGTGTGTTTGGAGACCATGGTGAGGTCCTAAGTATTCTTGATTCTGTCCTCTTGTCCCAGGCAGGGTCTTCCCTGGGAATGCCCGAGACAGAGGGAGATGAATGACAGTGTACCGAGGAATCTGGAGGATGGTCACAATCTTCACAGCTCTCCCAAGTGGCTTGAAAAATACATTTAATTTTCCTTTTCTTTCTCTTGCCTTCTCAGCGTGTGTTTCAAAGTGACTCAAACAGCTCCATCCCTGGGACTGTTCGTTACCCTCTGTAACTGTCCTGACTCTCTCTTTTCTCAGAATTCCTGACATTTGACAGCAGTTTTGGGTCTCAAGCCTTCTCTGGAACCCTGAGGAAACTGATAGCTGCCCAACCAGGCCTGCTTGCAGAGCTACCTTCTGCTAAAGGCATTTTTAAAAAGCAGTTTTCTTAGAATTCAGCTACATGGAAAATGAACTGCATAGAAGTTGCAGCGGTCCCAGAGGGCAGCCAGCACACGGAGATGTGCCGAGATGTGCCGTAGAGGCGGATTCTTTGCGGTTTCCTATTGGAGAGCTTGTGCTTCTACCTTAAGAGTTCAGCTCCTCTTCCACTGTGTGGCACTGGGGACGTCTCTTCACTCGCTTCCCTGGGTCTTTCTTTACCTAGAGTAGAGATAATCCTAGTAGCTCAAAGGGCTATCTTGAGCATCCCCTGAGATGACAAGAGCAAAGTGGTTAGCACAGTGCCCGGATGATGCTGAGCGAGCAGGGGTTGCCGCTCGTGATGAGGAGGATATGGCTTCATGCTGCAAAGTCACTTCAGAGATCATCTGGCCACCTTCATCTTCCAGCTGAACACAGGCCACTCTACAGCTGTCCACAGCCACCCCACCAGTGAATGACAGCAGCCTCTGATGGGAGGCTGGCTTCCACATTCTGCATACAGCATGCTTTCTCCACAGGTTCCCCTCCTCCGTCAGCTGATGGGATTGGGTGGTGATGTGCTACTTAACCACTCATTCAATAAATATTTACTGAACAGATGAAATGCCAGGTTTTGGGCAGATCCTACATTCAGCGATTCCACTGCGTCAGAGGAAAATTTGATTATTGGTTCCACGTTGTGGTGTTCCTGCCCAGCTTAGCTGCTCTGCTAGGAAGCCAGCTGAGAGGTTTCTGGTGGGTTCTACTGCTTTAGCTGGAGGGCTGAGAGAATGTGTGGGTAGATTTATTTTTCAAATAATTCTCCCTAGAAACCCGCATCGGCTGACTTTGCGGAACAAATGGATCTCATCAGTGGTACGGACTTGACCTTCTCCGTTCCTTTGGACGACATCTGCGCCCACGTTGCTTGCATTCTTGGGTACAGGGAGACAATTTAGAGCTATTTCTAGGAAACCTGTGCTCTTCCCTTTGGCATTTTGGAGGAAGGAAAGTAGTTTTGACAGGAACACAATGTAATCAGATTGTAACACCCCAGACTCTGGCCGAGTGGCACTGGGACGTAGGGAACGCTATTTGGAGGACACAGTTTTAAATAAACATTTCCCATGGAGGGTTTTTTGCTGGGAACTGTTGGCTGGCTGGGCTTTCAGGGACTTTGGCTCATATGCAAAGGGAATGTCCTGTGTTTTCCTCACTCTGTGCTGAGGCAGGAATGTGGGCTCAGAGAACATTCTTGCTACCTGGCAGCTGGGTTGCTGTAACCAGTGTTATTGTCCCCTCATCACGGGAAGGGAGAGACTTAGGGGGGTGCCTAGGAGTAAGAGACTGGGTAGCACAATACATTTGCGAGTAAATAACCTTCATGTTGTTTTGCTTTCTTATAATAGAATTAATAGATGATCATTGGAGGAAAAAAATCAGTAATCAGATAAACAAAGTTAAGAAAAAATGATTAAAATACTACCAGCTTAGAGATGTTTATCTTTCCAAACCTAATGGGGCCATACTTGGTGGTCGGAAGATACCACTGTCATCTGTCATCTACTCTCTCTGTGTCATTGATTAAAAATAAAATCAGGCAGCTTTATGAGAACAGAAGTGTAATACTGAAGAAACTTCATATCTGCATACTCTGCTCACAATCATATTGAAATGCTATTGAGTCGTATATTGACCTTCCCATTTAGAACTTTTATTTTAAATTAGTATACAAAGTAATAAATATAAACATAAATGTATTGTAACATTTTAAGCTATAATTTATTTTTGTAGGCCCCACTCTTCCCTATTCTTCCCCACCACCCAAATACTCAGATACCACTGGGGGGGGGGCTGAGTTTTGCTATACTCCTGTTGTAACCAACCCTGAGACTCAAAAAGGTGTAGTGACTTCCTCTAGTTGAAAAGTAGGTGAGAGAGTTGAAATTGAATGAAGGTTTCTGGGTTTCCAAACGGACAGTCTGCTAGATCCCAACCACCTGCCCACACTGTGGTAGCCTTACGTGCTAACCGTGTGAATATCAAGCCACTCAGTTCTCAGTGGCTCACAAGTGCCTGTTTATCATTGATGGATCTGCAGACTGACAAGGGTTAGATGATCTAACCTGGGCTAATCTGGAGGCCACTGCTTCAGACTTGAGGCTCACTGGGCTTGGCTAAGACCTCATCTTTGGTTCCGGTCTGTTCCATATGTGTTTACTCTGCTCACCAAGTTGAAGGGATACTCTTCTCTCAATAGTGCCCAGAAATGCAAGATCCAGAACAAACCACATAAGCACACGAAGCTTCGGTTGCTGTCATGGCTGATGACATTCCTTTGGCCAAAGCAAGTCAATCCCTACAGGCAGAAGGGAATTCAATAACACCACAAAACACTATAGTCTGGTCTCTTCTTCACTGCGCTACAGGCAGAGTTTACTTTCTGCCATGCCACACCTTCAAATGTCTCATTCGGTCCATAGCAGGTTTGAAGTTTGGGATCTTAGAATCACCCCAATTCTTGACATGGCTCCTATTGACTAAGATACCCACAAACTGAAAAGACAGGGGATTAGCCTTTTAACCCCCAATGAGCAATGTTGACTGGAGTTGTGAACACTGCCTCACGTATTCTTATTTAAAGCAGGCAATGACAGACATACTGCAATATCTGACTTACAGCCATTCTGAAATCCCACTGTAAGGGAAGCCAGGTTGCTTCTTTCTGTGGGTGCAGAGGATCTGTTCACTCACTGTGAACTATGGAGGGCCAGATACTAAGTATTTTAGGTTTTGTGGACCATATGTATCTGTAGCAAGTTTAAAAAAGGAGCAGTATGACTAACATATGAATGTGTGGAGGGGAGGGGTTATATTCCAACATAATATTTCCAAAGCCAGGTGACAGCAGGGCTTTACCTTGGGTCACAATGTGTTGACCCGAGGGTCAGATCCTGTTCTATCTCCGGGGGTAGCTTCTCCTCTAGTGATTTTTGTGTCATTTGGCTCTGTCCTCCAGGAGGTTCTTCTTTTGCTGTGGCCACCTCTAAAGAGGACTTTAGAAGCCCAACCCTTTCTCTCTGCTTTTGGAAATTGGGAGAGCAGGAATCATTTTCCATTTCAAACAGTTATCTCTGGCTGATGGCATTCTATCATTATAACTACTTTGAAAGGATTTGATCTTAGTCAATTTCCTGCTCTGAAAGTTATACCTATGATGCTTTTGAGAGCAATGTCTCTCTTTTTCTCTTAAGACTGAATTTTGGCTACTTTGGTTATATTAGGTCTCTGTAGGATTGTGCCTTTTATGTTTCTCGGCTCAAGGGCACAGTTAGGCATCACTTTAAGTCCTTAAGTTGTTATAAAGGACATGGCAGCCACACCCTTGAGAGTAATCAAATGGTGGAGTGAGAGATAATTTCCATCTCCTGTCGTGGAAGTCCTGGGATTTTTGAGCTCTCTCTATTCCCTCTCAGTTCTGCTGGAAAACTGGTCAGTTCTTTTTTACAGCCCCACTTTGTCTTGTATACCTTATCTAGCCAGAAACAAGTATATTACACCATAAATATTCTGCCTGGACACTTCCTTCTCCAATGCTTCAAGTTCATTAGGCATATTTTCTGTCTTCCAAATCATTACAGATGAGTTTCGCCAAGCGCTTCTTCTGGAAATACCATGGAACGGCAGGTTTCCTCGCCATCTGCCTACTCCCCAAGCCACAGGTACATATTTTAGGGTTTCACTCTGGCTGTGTGTATCCTTCTTCCAATCCCATTTCTCCATCAGCCAGTTGTTTCAATAATGTGATACATAACTGTCTTAAACCCAGTGACCGATAGCAAAGAGGCACTTAGGTTCACATTCCCAATTCTCTTCAACAGATCTAGCCTGCACACAGCAAATGACACTGCTTTAGGCTGCACAGAGAGTGGAGTTGGCCTCATGGTACGTTAGCTTTGGGTCATTCTACATGTATTTGCTTTCAGCTCTGGCTATTCTTTGGGGCTAAGTTCTTTTTAGAGTGTACTTGTAGCAGGAGTCCAGTTGAACCGGTCAGCACATCTAAAACTTCTGCTTGCATTGTGCCCACTAACATTCCGTGCACAAAGGAGATTCCATGGCTGAGCCTATCACCTGTGGTGTGAGAAGGTCACTCTGTCCATGGTGGTCTGAATACTTTTATGCATATGTATATTTATGTGTGTGAAGGTAAATATGCATATACATACACACACATATGCCTCAGGACTGTATCAGTTATCATTCTCAGTAACACAGTCTACGTCTTTTGACTTCTCACTGGCCTGGAGCTGATCAATTAGACTAGCCTAGCCTGGCTGGCTAGTAGGCCCCAGGGACCCTCCTTGTTCTACCTCTCCATTGCTGAGATTATTAGTCCACACATCCATGTCTAGTTTTTTCCCTCCTCCTCCTCCTCCTCCTCCTCCT
>NW_004949095.1:6794267-6795141 GCF_000317375.1 Microtus ochrogaster
CCAGGCTGGTCTCGAACTCACAGAGATCCACCTGCCTCTGCCTCCCGAGTGCTGGGATTAAAGGCGTGCGCCACCACCGCCCGGCTAGTAACATATATTTTTAAAAAATAATACAACATATACAATGGAATTAATATAAAAATAATTTTTATTATGGATCAGGCATCAATCATTTTCAGTACAGACCAGATAGTCCTATGGAACTGTCAATCTTAGCTTCCAAGGAGCACCCATCTCTGCCTTCATCTCCCTCAATGTAATAGCTGTCTTTATCTTTTTCTTCCTCTTCAATTTAACTTCAAGAGGTTTTTGTTTAGATAACCTTGAGAATAATGGGGAGTTAGAGGTATCTGAGTTGGGAAGCATATGAGTGTGATTTGCTTTTTTCTTTTCTTGAGACAATATCTTGCTGTGTAGCTTCCAACTCCTAATCCTCTTGCCTTAGCTTTCCAAGTGCTGGGGGTATAGACATACACCACCACAACTGACTTTTGACATTTGTTGAATTTAGTTGGAATGCTATATTGGTTTCCAAAATAAAGGAATGGGCACATTTCACCAGACATTCTGTCACCGTCTGCCAGAATCCTTGCAAATGCATGGCATTTGTGTTTGAGGGTATGGGGTAGAGTGCAGGAGGTTCAAGGAAAACTCAACACCATTTCAGGAAATTCAAATGTCTATTTAATAACCCCCCTATACATTTGGAAAAATAGTGCATTTTCACTGTATACTCAGGGCTTATGGAGGGATGTCATGAAACTAGGAAGGAGAGTAGCTCTAGAGAGGAAAGTAGCTCTAGCGAGGAGAGTAGCTCTAGTGAGGAGAGTAGCTCTAGCGGGGAGAGTAGCTCTAGAGAGGAGAGTAGCTCTAG
>NW_004949095.1:6795446-6813225 GCF_000317375.1 Microtus ochrogaster
TAGTGTGGAGAGTAGCTCTAGTGAGGAGAGTAGCTCTAGTGAGGAGAGTAGCTCTAGCGGGGAGAGCAGCTCTAGTGAGGAGAGTAGCTCTAGTGGGGAGAGTAGCTCTAGCGGGGAGAGTAGCTCTAGCGAGGAGAGTAGCTTTAGTGAAGAGAGTAGCTCTAGTGAGGAGAGTAGCTCTATTGAAGAGTAGCTCTAGCGAGGAGAGTAGCTTTAGTGAAGAGAGTAGCTCTAGTGGGGAGAGTAGCTCTAGTGAGGAGAGTAGCTCTAGTGAGGAGAGTAGCTCTAGTGAGGAGAGTAGCTCTAGTGAGGAGAGTAGCTTTAGTGAAGAGAGTAGCTCTAGCGAGGAGAGTAGCTCTAGAGAGGAGAGTAGCTCTAGCGAGGAGAGTAGCTCTAGCGAGGAGAGTAGCTTTAGTGAAGAGAGTAGCTCTAGCGAGGAGAGTAGCTCTATTGAAGAGTAGCTCTAGCGAGGAGAGTAACTCGAGTGCATCAAAGAAAATCTGTCCTTCACTCTACAAGTGGGCATTTATTGAGCAGTCTCACAAGCCCCCACTTTCTTGATGGCACACAAATGAATGAGTTATATTTTCTATCTGCAAAAGAAAGAGTTCACTATCCAGCTGCTGCAGCGAATATATGTATATATGGAATTGCTCAAGAGAGTAGACTTGGGTGTCAGTCTAATTGAATTCAGAAGTTTGGTTTGGGGCTTAGCAGCTTCGTGACCTGGGACAGTTTGCTTAACCATTTGTGGCTCAGTTGCTTCTTATGTCTTATGGAGATGATGATTCTGAAAATTAATAATAATACTCCACAGAGTGGTTACAATATTAAATAAATTAATATAGGTAAAGTATTATGTATAGCATGATCATGCAATTATGTATCAGTCATTACTCATCAACCAGAAAGCGTGGTAAGCGCAAGGCATCCTGTCTTCTTTGCTTGCTGCTGTATCTTTGGTGGCTAAATTGGAACTTAGAATCAGTAGGCACAGAGCAGGTGTTTGTGCAATGTTTGGGTTATTGACTACAACAGCACCCTGGATTTTGATTTCTTCCAGACTTTTTATTAAGTACTTGTTGATCTTCAGACTCAGTGCTAGGTGATTCCATTCATCACTCCATCTATGGCTCCACAGGTTTTATGGGCTAAGTGTTGTCGTCATCATATGTACAGAGGCTCCAAGAAGTGTAGTAATTGGCCTGACATCTCGGAGACACTGACTGGCAGATTCAGGATTTGAACTCAAGAATTTCTTTCTCAGAGACTTACAGCTTTAACTGCTGTCCCCTCCTGCCTCCCGAATGCTCTGTAGACCACTGCATTGATGAGACCAGTGTGCCGAGAGACACCAAACCATGTTCCCTCACACAGGTGTCATTCACAGAACAAAGGAGTCTGGACACGATGGGAAAGACAGAAGCCAGCACTTGGTATCTTGGCTGCCATGTGGGCTTCACATGGTTTATCAGCTGAGAAGTAGAGAGCAGACTTTGGCTCCCAGTGCTGAACAGCTCATTGCCTCTGCTGCTCCTGTCTTCCTTCATGTTAAGAAAACAGAAGATGCAGTCAAACTTTGAGTTAATGGGTCTGCTCCGTTCATTATTTACCCAGGGTGGTGCTTTATCACAGAGGCTCCTAAGTGTTTGACAAAGAAGGCATCTCATTAGCGCCTGGGAGGTTATGGGTTGGCCAGATGGTTGCTGTTTTCTCCTTTTCCTGGAGAGAAATGCAAGTGTTTCAGCAGCAGCTTAAATTTCGAGGACTCTAGCAGGCAAGTCACGCGGCTTTCTTCCTGCTTCCTGCCTTACACTTTGGTAAATGTGAAATCAGACACTTTCTAGTCTCCTGCTGACATGTTGGTACTGTGGAGATCGCGCTCCTGTGCACTCGGGTCCTACAGAGACAAGAGGGGCGGTAGGTCATAGTCACAACCAGTATCCTTAACCTAGCAGTGATTCTTTGCAAGTTAACAAAGGAGGTGGGAGATGGGGGGATGACCCATCACCTTTGGTACTCAGCTTGTACCATATATACCAAGATGTTATGCTGTATCAGAAAACTAGTTAAATGTAGGGTTTTCCCCTTCTAAGATCCAAGGGTGAAGAGAATCAGACCCTAATTAGTACTGGAATATGAAAACTGTATTAGGGTACAAAATGAATGGGGTATTCGTTTGCATCCTTTATGATGGTCAAAAACTAATAATCACAATAATAATCATCAGAGAATAGCAGGAAATATTTGTTGAGTGCTTCCATATGTCTCTGTTGAGACATAAAGTTTATGGACATCCAGTTTAGTGGCCAGACCAATCTTAAGAGGTTTTCATGTAACAAATATTAAGCATGTACTCCTCATTGTTTTAGGTTGTTAGGATAGGTCTGGGAATAAACAGCGGGGGAGAACAAGCAGTTGTCATAATAAATAAATTACATAGAGCAATAGTCAGCGAGAAGTGCCATGGAAGAAGGAGTGGGAAACGTATTTGAGGCAAGCAGAGGTGAAGTAAAGCTGTCCTGCAGGAGGTGATGGTGCACAAGGACCTTGTGGAGATCAAGGAGGGACATGGGATGAGCGCTGGAAGCAAAGACAGAGCTAGCTCAAAGGCCAATGGTGGCATGCTCGGTGCTTTGGAGGAGCAGTGGGGGTGAAAGGCACTGTCGAGCCGGTTGGGAGATGAGGTCAGGAAGGTACTGGAGGGAGGCAATGGGGAGCAGCCAGAGGATTTTGAGCAAAAGAAGAAGCTCTGGTTCACTCTGGAAGCTGTGGCAGAACAAAAAGTGTAGTTTTCCTACATTCTGTTCTAGCATAGGTTGGGTAATCTTTCCAGAGTAGTAGCTAATATGTGGTAGAGTGAGACAGTCCCCCATGTCTATGTGACTTCAGACCTCATGAGTGCACTCCTTGGTCTGTGTGATGAGATCCAAACGACCCTTCCTGCACACAGGTGATTGTCCCTTTGCTAGCCTGGTTCTACCATGCCCGATCAACCATGCTGGGATAGCCCAGAGGTCTGATCTTTTGCTATCAATGCATCTCTTCACTTTGCTTGCTCATTTGCAGATTCATCACACAGCAGACACAATGCTTTGAGAGTCCATCTTTGCTTTCCACTGCCCCATAAAGGAGTGGTGACACACGGACGTCCCATGTCCCTCTGGGCCCTCTTTGGGACCAAGACTGATGCCAGGCATCAGACATTCTTAACATCCTCTTCAATGGCCCAGGGAGTTGATGGCAGAGAGATCATGGCCACTCAGTGGGAAACGGGGCTTTATTTCACTCCTCCTCCTGGAGTTAACACTCCTCTCTCAGCAGGGGCTCCTTTAATGAATCAATTAAGGAGGGTATTATTATTGGAAGCTGTTTTCAGGCCAATTAAGACCTTTCAGCATGTCAGTAGTGATAATAAAAGTGAGTTAAGTCTCAATTTTTCTTTATTAGGATGTTTATTAGAAGATTGAAATGTTCACTAGGTGAAGAAAAGCGATACCATTTGTCTTTGCTCATCAGACGCACAGTGGAACCTCTGACACAACTTTACTGTGGTTGTGTGTGTGTGTGCATGCACACGCATGTGTGTGTGTCTATCATAAATATGTGTGTATGAGTGGAGGCACATGTACATGTGTTACTAGGTTCTAACTCTACTTTGACTCCATATAACAATAAATTTGAGTTATAAGTCAGGGTGAAATTCATTCTTTAATTTATTTGCCTCAAGAGTTCATGGTTGACTCTGGGTAAGATAGAGGGCCAGTGTCCAGAACAGGGATGAGCCAAGTATGGGAGGTTGGACACATGGCTGCTTATCTTAAACCAATTCTGAAACTTCATAATTTTGGATCAAAAATGCATGTAGAAAAGTAGAAGTAAATTATTTAAATCTTAATATTTTCCCCCTTCCTTGAAAAAAAGAATAATGGATTTAGCTGATGCTTCTCATCTAAGCCTTCCTAATTTTATTGCCTGGTCAATCACCATCCTTATTTCCAAGAGTCTTTACACTTAAAAATCTGATATTTATCATACTCTACAGGTTTTTATACCATTATTCTACTGATCTTGTATGTGTTCATAAGAATATGAAGTATTGTTTTGCTTTCTGTGTTGACACATAAAGGCGTGTTTTTCACTGAATTTCTATTGACCCCCAATTAATTGATCCAGCATCATTCTTCTGAAGATGTTTATAATTTTTAAGATGATACATCACACTACATTTCACATTTTAAAATATGTATACTTCTGTATAAATGCAAAAGTTTCTCTATACTAGTTTTTGTTATGCCTTAGCACAATGTGGAAATTTATTTTTGCATAGTAATTCTTGTATACACACATTTGTGTCTCCAAATAAAAGCTTTATGAAGCAATACTTCTGCTGTATCCATGGAACACTTTGATATATATTCTAGTATCTCTTTAATCCATTCTGATTTATCCTATCCTGCCCTACCATATCCTTTCATTCTATCTTTTAAAAATACTTATTTATTTTTATATGTATGAGTGTTTTACCTGTAAATAAATAAGTATCCATATATAAAAACACATGAATATGCAGTGCCCCTCTTGACCAGAAGAAGGCGCTAGATTCATGAGAGCCAGAGTTACATATGGTTCAAGTTGATGTGGATGCTGGGAACTGAGCCTGGGTGCTTTGCAAGAACACTATGTGCTTCTACCTGCTGAGCCATCTCTGTTGGCCTCACCCATCTTCTTACTATCCTACTCTTTTAACTTCCTTTCATATTCATTTTTAACCTCAAATATTCTTGTAATGACTAAATTGATTCTATGATCTAGGAATAGGTCACAACATGAAATTTGAGGAAAAAAAAACCTGTTCTGTAGTATATTTATTTAAAGTGAGAATTTTGTTCACCTTGAAATTTAGTAGCTTTTGTTAAATTTGCTGCCCTTAATGGCTTACTATATTAATTTTCTTGGATATTCGTTCTGAGAAGGTCTGTCTTAAGCAACAATATTTGTGCTTAAAATAAACTCTAGTATTATAACCTTTGTTTTATTGATAATTTTATCTGTATATCTATGCGGTATATTTGGAGTTATTTTATGTTTGTTCATTCTTTCTTCTTGAATTCTATTATTTTTCCCCCTTTATTTTTCTGTTGGTTGGTAAGTTCCTTCATTCTCACCAAACTCTTGTATTTCCTCTGCTAGTTTGGAAGACTATAGCACTATTCTTTCATTGGTAGTCTGCCATACCCTTTAAAAATGTGCTCTTCACTGTAAATGTTGGTGAGGAATCTCAACTTGTTAAACAGCACTATGATGTGGGTGTAAAATGTTTGTAACCCATCTTTCTCTTGTTGTCTAAAGTTTAGCTTTACTCTTTTAAACATATGAAATGTTATCAATTTGTTATGGTCTACAGTGTTAGTTAAATTTTATGTCTTGTATTTTATTGACCCTCTAAATTCCCTCTTTGGTTGTTGTTGAAGTGCATTCTTCTGTGGTTCTTATTAAGGAAGATATATGGGAAATATGACACCTTTTTTGTAGTGCAAAATTACCTCTTCTTGGTTCCTACTGTTGAACACATGCATTTCCTCTCAGCGTTGCAAAGCCCTGACTCCAGAGTCACCTGTCCTCTCTGTTACTGCAAGAAGTCGGCTGTCATTCTAAGTACTTTTGCTTTGTAAGTGATCTGGCTTTTCTTCATGTAGCTTTTAAGAGCTTTCTCCTTCCCCTTCTTTGTGATGTCCTGCAAGTTCACTAGGAAGGTCAGACATGTGTTCACCCTCCCTCTTCCTCTGCAGTTGTTAGAAAGAAGTTTGATTTGATGACACTCACAGCAAGTCTGGAAAATCTTTGGTTTTTATCTCTTTTATTTTCATCTGATACATTTCTCATGTGTTAAAAACCTCTCATTCTTTTCTATGTTTTTTAACTGCTTTGTATCATATTTTTATTGTTTTTGTGATACATTCTGAGTGAATTTGTCAGTATAGTTTTTTCAGTGTATGAGCTTCCTCTCTGCATGTTTATTCAATAATATTTTATTTATAAGGATTTTAATTGGAATTTTGTTCCTTTTTAGTTTCCCTATCCTTGTAATTTTTAGCACTTCTAAAAATAAATAAAACTCACTTCTGTGACTTTATTAGTTTCTTTTAGTTCTCTAAGCAAAGTCCCTCTAGTTTTTGCTACATGGGTTCATAAAGTGAACTTAAAATGGGATGGATTTATGTTCCAGTGTGTTGGCTGTTTCCCCTAGCGTTTGATTTGTGTCTTAAGATTTTAGTGTGATGACCAAATATTAGCCTTTCTCTGTCTTTTTCCTCTATCTCCTTTCTTCCCCCTTTCTCCTTTATTCATTTTGTTAACTGGCTTTGCCATTCCACTCCATCCTGATCCTGGAAGCTGAGGTTAAATTGTTTCTATCTTATTATGAGGGACACAGCTGACAGCACAGATCACATCACTGCCACAACTGCTGGGTTCAGTTATTGGTGGGGAGGACATGTTTGGTCTTTTAGTCACTTCAGGACTATAGTTTACAAAGTCTTTGGCTATGAGGAGGCAGGGGGACAGGGGAAGCATCTTGCCAGCCCCCTGACCTAAAGGAACAAGTACTTATCTTTTCTATGTCAACCCCCTGACTTCTAACTATAATCCTCTGTATGCAAATCCAGAACCCAGTAAACTGAGACTTTAGCCTCACACACCATTTTGTAATTCGATTGTATTTCTTGTCTATAGAGACCCTTATCTTGGTATTATTAAGCCTGCCTGTGACATTTGCTTTAATTTTTTTATTTTATCTTTTACTGATAAGATCATGAAATAGAGGGTGCTACAAAATATAAAATTCTTGTGTACTCTTTGATTGGTTTTCTTTTAATGGCCTCTGTTCCCTCATTTTTAAGTCTTTTTTTTTCCAGAAGAGCTTCTAATATATTCTGTTTCTCATCAAATCTAAGAAGAGACCTACTTTGTAATTAGTTCTTAATGCTGTAATCTCAGGCTTATTCCTTTTGTAGAACTCTGCTGTGGGCCATCTGCCACTTCAGAAAGCTCTTCCTTGAGAACTTCGGGGTTTTATAGACCCATCTGAATTGGTTTAGGCTTGTCAGCTCTCAAGTTTGACTTAGGTCTGAATCTCTAGAATGACCACTAACTGGATATTAGAACTTGGGTGACAGGAACACTATGCCTTAGTTTAATCAAGAGTGAAATAGAAATGGCAATTGAACTGATGTTAAAAGTTTGTTAAAAGGAGACAGTGTCTATACAATGCTTAGTTGGTTTTAAAATTTTCATTTTTATTATTTTCATTATTATTATTAATTATTGTCTGTGCATGTGCACATGTGTGCATGCCATGATATTAATGGGAGCAAACATAAGAAGACAACTTTGTGGAGGCAGTTCTGTTCTTTCCCCTTGTGAATGCCCAAAGATTCAGCCCAGATCATCCGGCTTGCATCACTGAGCAGCAAGTGCTTTTACCCACTGAACTATATCATTGGCCTTTCGTTTATTTTATTTTATTTTTTTACAAAAGCATTCAATAGCATTGAATGTAACAATTATTCTTATATTTGTGAATAACTTCAGATGTAAGCCATCAGCATGAGAATGTTGCTGTCGTCTTATTCTGAATAGAAGACAGGGAACAGGAATAGGTTATTGTGAGGCCACTGTCATGGGGAATTTTAGAAAGGAGACCATGAAGTAATAAAGGATGGTCTCTGGTACAATTCTACACTAAATCTGCTATGGCTCTTAATAGTTACAAGATAAATGGTTCTTTTACATTCTAAGATCTGATGGAAGAACAACAGCATTCTAGTTTCATTGGATCAAAACCTGAATCGTAAGCCCATGGGAGCAGGGGCGCCATGGAAAGGGTACTGTTATTTGTATAGGAAGATCTGATTTCCTGTGACTTTGCCTCATTACTTAGATCACTGGGTTACTGATACCATTTCTTCAAGTTTTGATTTACTTATCGGTAAAACACGAGAGATAATTCTGTTCTTTAAGGTAGGGTTGAGGCTGACCTGAGATGATGTGTCTATCACTGACAAGAAATTTGGTGACGAGTGCTCCAAACACTGTCCTCTTGAACCCTAGCCTCAATACACACTTGGCAGATTGTGTTCCTCATGCCCATCATGAGAAATCCGACAGGCAGGAAGTAGCAGAGGACTAGACTGTGAATTGATATGGCAAAGGTGGCAGAACCCATTTTACACCTGCGTGATAGATGCTGCTCTGAGGATAAAGACTTTCTGGACTGCCCAAGGTTTGTATGATCCTAGAGGTGGGGTATTTCATGCTTAAGACCTGGAGTCTCAGGGTTCTGAGATGGGACATGCAGTGGATCTTATTTTTTCCTTGATATTCTTTTCTTTCTCATTGCCAAACTCTTATGGAGGGCTTTTCAGTAATAACAATGGAGTTTTGTCTGCCTCTTCTACATATTTTTCTACATTGATCTCTCATTTCACTCAGTCATTCTCTTTCTCCATATATATATATACAAATACACACATATTATATACGTATGTGTGTATAGTATATTTGTGTGTTCTTGTACACATAGAGGCCAGAGGATAAGCTCAGCTGTCATTTTTGATACACAGTCAACCTTGTTTTATGAGGCAGGTTCTCCCACAGGTCTGACATTCACCAAGTAAGCTAAGCTAGTGGCAGGCAAGCTCCATGGATTCGCTCATCTCCAGATCTTTAGTGCTGTGATTACAAGCGTGTGCCACTATTGACATTTCAAAAACCTTAGTTTTTGGGATGAAACTCGGGTCCTCATGCTTATGAGACAACCACTTCTCTGAGCTGTCACCACTGTCCCCCGTTTGCTTGTAAGGCTCCTAAGGAGAAGAGTAGACAGGACTTCTATTTAGCACCTGTAAGGGCACCCTCTCATGACCAGAGCATGGAGAGTGCCGAGTCTCTCTCAGATTTCTTTCTTCGGCTTCACTTCTAATTTGAATGGGTCTTCATTGCATTTCCCAGTCTGGCATTTTAAAATCAATAATTTCCATTGTGGGCCATCTGTGGTCTTAGCCCTAAACTTGTTAGTATAATTTTAAATGCAAATTCTCTCCAGGCGTACAAAAGCTATATTATATTACACCTTTAGGACAGGTGCTGTGGAAATGACCTTATGCATTATCAACACAATTCACAGTTGCCATGTTAAAGGAAGAAAAATGCTGTAGCACTTAAGGCATTCTACCTGTTCAGTTTAGAGAAAAGTTACCAAATGGTCTACCTGGGTTGGCTGCTGCACATCAAGTTTGGATGACTTGCTTTAGCTTCAGATTCTTAGTCCCCAATCCAGACTTATGGAACTAGAATCTCTGGGGATGATACTCAGTAGTAAGGTCTTCCATGTGGCCCTGAGCAGGTCACCGGTAATTCTGATGTCACTTACAGTTTGGAAATACTGGATCACATGGGCCACATATCTGTTTTAATGTTTTGCTGAGTTTAGTACCTCACAGAATCTCAGATTTTCATTACTCTTTGAAACTTAGGGGCCTTTGGCCTCTTTTTAATTGTTACTGAAAGAGGGAGATGCTGGGTTTTGCAGTATTTTGATCTCCCCCTGATCAATATGTGTCTTGATTCTCTACTTCATTAAAAAAAATCTTCAAACCAAATAAAAAAAGGACAAGGTAAGCAAACCATGAGTATAGGCTGGGGCTCTGACTCCTGCATAACTTGGGAGAAGATAGGTGTTTGCTGAGAGTGGGAGAAACAGATGGCTAATTTCTTTCATACATTATAGCGCTTTCTTTTAACCTGGCTGAATACTGGAACTATTCTCCAGAGTAATTAACTCAGAGTTTCTGAGGGCTGGCCCCAGACAGGAGGTGTTTTCCTTCTAAGTACCCAGGAGATTGCGGTATGCAGTTTGACCAGGGAACCACCACATACTGGAGGAGGGGTCAGATGAGCAGCAGGTTGGTAGTGCCCATCCCTGGCTAAAAATAACTTCCCATTTCTCATCTAAATAACCAAGCAGGGCAGCTTAGTCTCTGACACCTCTGTAGAGTCTAGGCAGGAGTGGGGATAGGAAAAAAAGAAACAGACATGATTTAGACTTTAATTGAGAAGGAAACTGCAAATGCTGGGTGAGCGCTTTCACATGTCCTGGAGTATACAGCGCTTGCCCTACCCTGCTCTCCTAACTGCTAAGTTAATGGCTCTGAAGTTTAACCTAACATAAAAGAATGCAAATCAGGACAGCGTTATTTACAACAGCAATAACATGGAGCCATTGTGATGAGCGCGTATGGCTGACTGTAGGGAATCTCACCCTTACCTTCTAGACGGAGTGTGGGAGGTGAGGCTGAGAACAGGGGTGGGCTCTCTGTATCCTCACTTGACCCTTACACTTTTGTTGTATGTCCAGCTTGTATCCACCAGTGAACCCAAGTCTTCAGGAG
Source organism: Microtus ochrogaster (assembly GCF_000317375.1). Classification (NCBI taxonomy): domain Eukaryota; kingdom Metazoa; phylum Chordata; class Mammalia; order Rodentia; family Cricetidae; genus Microtus; species Microtus ochrogaster. The sequence continues at coordinate 6,805,898 of NW_004949095.1, forward strand.
GGGAAACTTCAAACCCAGATTTGATTGTCTGTTACATTACGCTCATGTTACAATGACAATATATCTACTGTATACACTACTCTTTCCTGCAGTATGGTGTAAAGTGTGCTGCATGTGTGTGCACACAGATGTATTGTTCAGAGACCCTAATGCAAGTATCCTTTGGCCCTTTGTCTTTCTTTACCTCCTTGTCTTCTACCCTCCCTGCCACTTACTTAAAAACACCGTTGCAGTCAGAACTTATGCTGTGGTCTAGTAATGAATGCTCCTAAACTTAAAGGTTCTAAGATGCAAAGGGTTTGTTCTCCACAAAGTCACATGATAAATGTTTAACAAAACCATTCAAGTCATTTCTTGGAGTGAAACCATCTCTTTTTATTGACTGGAGGTTCAGTTTTAGGAACCACACTTTCTGAAATGCCTCCTCTCATAGGAATTGAAGTCTGGAAACAGGTCACATGTCTTCAGGCGTAACTATTTTATGTCTAAGTTCTGGCCGTACTTATCCATCTTATCTGCTAATACTGTCCCTTCACAAGTGATGTGGGAGTGATTTCTTATTAATAAAGAAACTGCCTAGACTCATTTGATAGGCCAACCCTTAGGTAGGCGGAGAAAACAGAACAGAATGCTGGGAGAAAGAAGCTGAATCAGGAGTTGCCATGATTTTCCCACTCCAGACAGACGCAGGTTAAGATCTTTCCTGGTAAGCCAGCTCGTGGGCTACAAAGATTAATAAAAATGGGTTAGATTAATATGGAAGAGCTAGCCAATAAGAAACTGGAACTAATGGGTCAAGCAGTGTTTAAAAGAATACAGTTTCCATGTAATTATTTCGGGGCATAAGCTAGCTGTGTGGGCAGCTGGTGCCGGCGACACAGCCCCGCCGCTCTTATTTCAACAGAGTGGTGCCCAAACGCTCTTATTTCAACACACAAGGAAGCTGAAAGGATTCTCTATTCCATTTCTTGGCCCAATACAAGTTTCTACTTTCAGATTGTCTAATTCTCAATGAGAACAGTGCTACTGGGGGCCACCTGCAGTAAATGATCAAGCCCAGATCACCACTGACTCCCTCTGAACCATGGCAAAGTAAACAGTGGATTTATTCTGCCAAAACAACTTTGAAAAAAAAATCTTCCAGTTTAGTTGTTGGAGTTGAAACCAGCTGATCATCCTTTCTCTTTCTGGCCTACCTCTATTAGACATGAAGTTTGCCTTCATGAAATACCACCTGCTGCTGCATTGTCCCCCATGCTTTGAGGGCAGAAGGCATGTCCTCTACCACTGTTGTTTCCAGTCAAGTGCCCAGTGACACAGGCAGTCCGGTGCGCTTGGTGGTGGAATCGACTATCCGCTGCTCTGCCTCCTTCCTGTCTCCCTTCCACTACCGGCTTTTGTTCTACAGCAGCAACCTGCTGGGAAAATGCTCACTTCTAGCAACAGTATTCTAGTTCATGTTAGAGGAGAGAGCTCTGACCTTCAGAGCATCAAGATTTAGCCGAGGAAAAAACCTGAAGGAGAAAATGTTAGCCACTGGCTGAGTCACTGTCTAACAACAGGGCACTGATAGCGTGAGCAGTCCTGCTGGGGAGCCCTGCATCTGCAGAAATGACCTGTCTTCTTTCTTGAAGACACTATGGGATGAGAGTGGCTGAGCTGGAGAGGTACCATGGGCTTGCTGCAAGGTAGGGCTTTTAAAGACCTCAAAAGACCAATCAGAAACAGTCCAAAACACTGAGCTGAAAACCAAAGCATGACCTCGGCGGTAGAGTTCCCTGAATGTGCCTCATAGAGAAGGCTGTGCTATTAGCTTTGCAGAGAGAGCAAGGATGCTAATATACGCACACTGGCTGCTTTTAGTGGAGCCTTCTAGGCACCATGCCACTAGTGCGCTTTCTCTCCTACCCATTTATTTATTTATATTGTTAATTAATGGAAATTTTGACTCCCATTAGACATAGAGGACTCACTAATAAACAGTCACAGTATTAGGTGGGCAGGGCCACTGGGGACGGTTAGGGGGCCCTTCTCTCTGCTCTTAAATTCCAGGCGCATGGCCCAGGCTGTAGAGGAAACACAAATGCTGGATCCACATAAGAGCTCCACACTGTCATTGGACCATAAATATTCCACTATTTCTGAGTCTCAATCTCTCTTGCTTTCTCTTTTTCTCTCAATCTCTTTCTCCTTCTTATGATCTTATGGTCTAATTTTATAGCCTCAGGTGGCTTAGAAGTCACTATGATGACAGATTGGCCCCAGAGTCATGGCAGTCCTCTTGCCCAAACCAGTGCCAGCATTACGAGCAGGAGCCACCACACCTGGCTGAGTTTATTTTCCTTTAGCTTTCGTGAATGAGTTTCCTCTGCTGAGACCAAGTTAACTCACTTTTCTGTGCCTCTGTGAAATAAAGTAGCAATGACTACTTCAGAGGTTTGTTAGAGAACTTACTGAAAGGAAGCCTAGTATGTGACCGGCCCAGTGCAGTGCCTGGGCATAGCGAGTACACACTGCTGCCAGCTATTCTTATCATGATCAAGAACTTACGTCATGTGCAGGTCAACATAGATGCTCCCCAAAAGCTCCTTCCAGGGAGTAGCCTGGTAATCAGCCTCCCTCAGAAAAACCCTGGGGTCTCCTGCTTTGAGTTTTGGCATCTAATTCATAGGCTCTTGTGGGTTAACCATGGTGAAAGTCAATTTTTTGCTCTTGTGTATGAATTTTCTGTACAGTTATAAACTAGGGTTGTGGCGTTTAATGTGGGATTTGGGTACAGCCAAAAAGAAATCAATGAGCACAGTGTGACAGAGTGCAAAGAGCTCAAAGTAACCCACGACACATGGCAAGAAGGCCCCCATCCCAGTATTGGCTCTCCAGAAGGCTTTCTAGGACTCCAGGTCTCCAGGTGAGGCAGGGTCACTAGAGGCCTGACTGGAGTTCATGACGGACTCCCAGCTGCTGAGTGTGACTCCCACCTCCATACTTAGCTGTGGGAGCTGAGTCAAAGCCTTTAACCTTTCTGTGCCTCAGTTTCCCCACAGAAACAAAGCAGATAGTGAGGGGAGGGATCCTAAGTTTGAGGCAAGCCTGGTCTACATGGAAAGACTGACTCAAACAGGCATGCAGGGGTGCATGCACGAGATCCACGCCCTCCCTTCCCTGTGTTCTTGTACCTGGGTGCAGATGAAATCCCACCAGTTCTAGCGATGCTCGGGGGCCCTCCTCCTGGCTCTCATGCTAGGGTGGAGGAAAGAATGGCATGAGAAAAGGAAGTGATTGACAGCGTGCCTGGCAAGGTCTCAGAAATGCTAGAAATGATTGTTTTATCAATCCTTGCATTTTACTTCCCACCCTCCGAGGACTGGGATAAGGTACTTTTTGAGCTTTGGGATGACTCATGTAACAAATTTTAGTAGAAGCCCCAAAGGCTATTTCTAGGTCACTGTACAGTCCAGCAAAGATTACTGGCTGGATATAAACTAGAGCCACCTGGGAAGAGGGACTCTTAATTATCTCTATCAGACTGGCCAGTGGGGGCGATGTTCTTTATTGCTTATTGATGTGAGAGGGCCGGGTCCGCTGGGCTCAGTCATTCCTGAGCAGGTGGACATGAACTATATTCGATGTGATGAGCAAGCCAGGTGAGCAATCCAGTAAGCAATTTTCTGATCCTGCTTGAATTTCTGCTCTGATTTCCCTTAATGATGGACTGTGATCAAGATGTCTAAATCAAAGAAACCCTTTCTTCCCCAAGTTGCTTATAGTTAATGTTTTATCACAGCAACAGAAACCAAACCAGAACACTGGCCCTGGGTGCCCTGGATCCTCTGGATTCTCTCTCTCTCTCTCTCTCTCTCTCTCTCTCTCTCTGAGGAGACTCTTCTCCCCATCTTCTTTGTGAAGATGATTCCACCCATCTCTGAAGAACCCAACACCTAAGGCCCTTCGTATCATTCCCTCGAGAAATTCAGATTGCTATGTTTTAGTCTAAAATTGTCAGCAACTTTTTGAGTTGAAAGGATCCACTAGTTACCTCAGACATGCTAGTGGGCTCTGCTTCCAGAGAAAAGAGGTAATTGGAGAGACAAGAGAGGGGGAAATTGGTGTTAAGAAGGAACTGGGGCGTGATTAGAAAGCATTGTGACTCCTGCTGGCGCATTCGCACCTCACCTCACCTTGACCGCCTCATCCACTTTGCGGCTCACCTAATCTTGGACAGGACACAGCAGAAATAGGAAAGGTTCCTGGGAGGGCAACACAGATGGATGTGGGAGAAGCGGTTCCATCCACACCAAAAGAGAAGACACCTTTAGTACTGAGAGGAGGGAAGGAAAGGGGTGAGCGCTCTCCGAGGTGCTGAGTATAATGAATGGGGCGCAGCAAGCCAATTGCTGGCCTCTCCGTGCCCTTTCCCCCCTCCTCTGAGAGACAGCACTTGACAAAATTAAAAGGGAGCAAATTTAGAGCTGATGGAAGGAAACGCTTTCCACACAATGTATAATTAACCTATGAAGAAACCTAACCCGCTGGCTATTAGCTGAGGTAGGTGGTTAGCTGGGCTTTCAGAAGGGTGGAAGAATAACAGCTGCTTTTGCAGTTACCCTGGTTGAGGCCACAATTCCTGAGGTAATTCATCCTCTGCTGTAGGACGTGAAATGGTCCCTAGCCTGCGAAAAAGTACATCCCTGGGGATGGGAAAAATATTGAAGTGAGATTGGGCATTTAGGTTGAGAGGATATTAGCACCGTAAAGGGCTGCAGACATAATCCAGGGTGGCACAGATCCCTGACTGAGGTAACATAATCACTTAGCGGAAGAGTCCAGAAGAAAAGATTTTCGATTCTCAGACTTAGCCTCCTCCACTACCTCCCATGGACCCAGGAAGGCTTCAGAGGTGGAAGTAGGTGTCAGTTTTGCTTTTATACTGGTTTTCATCCATGTCTGTCTTTATAGTCTGGGCAGTGGACATTTGCTTTGTGCTAAAGACAGTCAAGAGATAGGAAGACATCCACACAAGCTGGTCTGGGATGCTGTTCAGTGTTTATTAGTTCTAAGCAGGAATTCTGACCCACTTTGGTCCATTCAATCTGAAGACTCCCACAAGGAGCAATGCAATAGCATTGTATTAGCTAGGTTTCCATGGCAATAGCCAAAATATCTGACATAGACAGCTCAAGGGAGAAGGACTAATTGGACTTGTGGTTTCAGAGGGTTTAGTCTATATCTGAATGTCTCTACGCAGGTGAGCAGAACATCACGGTGGTGGGAGTGTGTGATGGGGGAATCTTATTCACCTCATAATGGACAGAAAGAGGAGGAGGAGGAAAAAGAGGAGGAGAAACCCAGGCCCATGTATGGCCTCCCTAGTGTCCTATTTTCTTCATCTTGGGTATAATACATTAAGCATACAAGTTTGTGAGGGAAGCATCTTATATTCATACCCTAAGAAGCATGGAATAAAGTAGGTGAACTTTGAGTTTGCAGAAAAGGTATTAACAGATCCACTAGTACATCTTAGTTTCATGGCCTTGGGTACTTTATTCAGTTGCTGAATCTCTGTTTCATTATCTCACTGTTTTCTTTTATAGAGATTTGTGAATGTCAAATGAGAATAGCAAAAGCGTTTAGCTCAAACAGTACAGCGTAACCATTTACAAACGGGTGATTGAAATGATTAAGATTGAACTTGCATGGGGTTACCTATTAAGAAGAAAACTTGCCTTAATTTTTTAGATTTGTTAGCTATCACTCACTTTGTTTATTAATTTTGATTTCTGATGTGACAAAACATCTGAAATGAAGCAACTCAAGCAGGGAAAGATGAGCTTTGGCCACAGGTTGAGGGTATACTATAGCACGGTGGGCAAGGATGGTGTTGGGGACATGAACCTGCTGGTCACATTGTTTCATGGTCATGAAGTAGCGAGTTATGAATTCTGGGACTTATCTGGCTTCTTCCTTTTCCTTTTTAATTCAGTCTGGAACCCTGATGAATAAGACCTACATTCAAGGCAGGTCTTTCATTCTGAGCCTAAGCTCTCAGTAAATATACTTATAGGCATACTCAGAGTTATAGTTCCCAAGCAATCACAAACTCAATCAACTTGACACTGAAGATTATAACTTACAGATCTATCTATCTATCTATCTATCTATCTATCTATCTATCTATCTATCTATCTATCTATCTTTTATCTGATTAATTGGTCTATTTCTTATCTGTTATTCTTGTATTCTATTTTTCACTCAACAAAACTTGAATATATAATGTGTACCATATTAGGTTCAGGGTGCACAGGGATAGATGAAATATAAGCCATTCTCTCCTGTAGTGCACAATTAAGAGGAAGAGACAATTACAACACGCACACACAAACACAGACACACTAGAACTCCACACTGTATTACATGTGGACATCTGTGAAGTTTTGTGGACTTTTAGAATTATCTTTGGTTTATTTAACAAGTAATTATTAATAAAGCAAGGGTTGGGGAGATGGCTCTGGGATTGAAAAACATTGACTGAGGACTTGTGTTTGAGTACCAGCATGCACATGGCACTTACAATTGCCTATAAATCTAGTTCCAGTCTAGAAACCAATGCACTCTTCTGGCCTTCCTGGGTACCAGGAATGCATGCAGTATGTAAACACACATGCAAGCAAAGCGTCCACATACATTAGATAGACAATATGTTTAAAATTTAGAACAAATTAACCACATACTTCTTCAGTAACAGGAATCCATCACATTAGTGGTCAAATAAATCTCACCTTCAAGGGAAGTGGTGTTTGGGAAAGACATTTTGTGCTTTTGGGGAATTACAGAGAGCACTCCTAGAAGCCAAGTTTTCACCAATACAATCAACCATAGCTCCAAGTGAGCACTACTTAAGGAAATATTTTGAATCACTCAGAAGGAGTAAAAGATAGCGTTTGGTGTCTGAGAGAAGCTGGTCAAGAAGCCTTAGTAAACGATGAAGAATGACTCTGGAGAAGAGCCAGGACTCTTCGAGGAATGTTCCAGATCCCATGCTCTCCTGCCTTAGAGGCCTTATCCCAGATCCTCACAAACATTGTAAGTCTATTGGGTGGTACAATTTGCCTCCATGTTCTCCAGTATATTATTACTATTATCATTTTGCTTTATGTATTTGTTTACTGTAAAATATAAAATTATTTTCTGATTTTGGCTTAAACATTATTTATGATGGGTGAATTTTTGGCTAGCATATGCATACTCAGGAAGCCTCATGGGATGAGAAAATTACAAATGATCGCTGATCTTCCGCGCCAGGAGACCTAGCTTTGGGGTGAGTTTCTGGC
>NW_004949095.1:6818966-6847842 GCF_000317375.1 Microtus ochrogaster
GAAGGGTGGGAGGAGGGGGAGGGAAATGGGAGGCTGGGAGGAGGTGGAAACTTGTTTTTTTCCTTTTCTCAATAAAAAAAAATAAAAAAAAAGAAAATTACAAATGATCATTTCTATCATGATTTTCTTTGATAAATACAAAACTGAATAATTAATGAAAACTGACATAATATTGCATCTTGTAGACCTTCAATTAGATGCTAATTTCAATTTGATATCATCTTCTTGTGTTGGAACCATGTTTCCTTGTTGTGCTTTTTAGCTCTAGAATATTTGTAAGGCTCTTTGTAAAACCCTGAGATAGACCTAAAAAGCCCCTGGGTAAGCAGGCTCCAGAACCAGCAGCAGACTTCTTTCCCCAGACTGGCAGCCATCCTCAGGCTCCAGAACCAGCAGCAGACTTCTTCCCCTAGGCTGGCAGCCATCCTCAGGCCAGTGGTCATCCTCTGGAGTCTCTGAGGATGACCTAATGGTTTGGATCCCATCAAGTAGACTTAAGAGTGTGGCTGGGCATCAGATGAGTGGATTAAGCAATTGGTAGTGGAACACTTCTTAGGGGAAGCTTGGATCCTTCTTCTCTGTACTGTCTTATTTTCTATGTTCTGCCCTCTACTTGCTTTCTGTCTCCTCCCGATGGCTTCATCTATTAGTGAAGTCAAAGGCTCTCTACACCCTGGACCAGTCTGCTGATGCCAACAAAGACATTTTTGGGATCAGTGAAGGCCTCCTAGAAGCAGGGTTGGCCATATATCTAGAATCAATTTCTACACATAGAAATCAAAACAATGGTGGAAATAATTTGATTAAAACAGAAAATCCAGTATGTTTGGTATACTTGTTTTCTTTACAGACCATCATTGTAATGTCAGAGTTACCTGTGTGAGATGAGCTTTTGAATTTTTGTTCTTGGTATGGAAGTATGTAGTGGAGGGAGACCTCTAGAATATTCTTTTAGTGGCATGGTACTCTCTTGTAAATGTTCTTTCCCTGCCTGAGTAGTGGCTATCCCACCTACATCTTCATTGCAAGTCTTCTCCTGTACATCCCTCCTCGACCTCTCCAGGATGATCCAAGTACTCATCCTTTTGTGCTCCCACTGACCTTAGTGAAATTCACACAGCCATTAAAGCCATGTCCATCTTTATTTGGTGTGGTTTGTTTGTTTGTTGAACTTCTGGTTCTCATAGTGAGTTCTTTGTGGGTTAAGCCTGGACTCTTCCGTTATCTGTCTTTAATTCAAGCATAACATTGAGCACTCAGAATGGGGTAAAGGGGTGAGTTAATTTTTCAGAAGCCAAGGGCCCCTCCTTGTGTTCTGATGTTGATTTCTGACATGACCATTGTCATGTAGAAACCAGAGCAGCTGTGTTTACCCACAATAGACATTCAGATGATCACTGTATTTATAGCCCTGCACGGAAGCAGAGGAGAGTCATCTTTGTCTAGCCAAGTCAGGGAAGACTGCATGCTTCATCTGTTTCCAAGAAATCATGATGAACCCTGACGATACATCCTGTAACATCTATTCCTCCCAAGGTCATCAAATCGTAAGTAATCAGATTTAAGATCTACCACCACCACAGGTATTAAAAAAAAGAGGATGAAGAAGCAAAGGTGCAAATAGGAATAAATTCTTCCCACAGTGAAAGTAAAACAAATCAATATCACTTCTCAGTGTCCAGAAATGCTTAATAGGCAAAGACCACTGCCAAATTATTTAAAAAGATGTTTGAGTGGCAGAGAATTCAGATGTAAGCTGCAGGAATGAAGAGCCCAACAGCTTTTCTCATCTCGAGAAGAGAGAACTCTGTCTTCTGCATTAGATGAATCTCAGTCTGTGAGACTCCTAGAAGTGCTGCTACAGTTCCTAGGCCTAGCTGGCTCATACCAGCTCCTCAGGGTGGCCAGCCACTTCCAGCTGAGGTTGGAGATATCTCTTCTGGTTCTTGCATTATCTTGAAAGGCTCAGGAGGGCCATTAGCCCCCCTCCCACCCCCTAGTTCAACTCATGCACCACTGCTAGATTAGAATAGGCTCAAGTTCCTGCTGACACTCTGCCTAGGTTTCAAGACTCCTTAGCAAGCTCCTTCCTAGGCCTTTCCTCTCAGGTTCAGTGCAGGGTTTACTGGACTCCTGTGTGTCTCTCTCAGCCTAGACTGGTGCTCTCTCCTCTTTAAATGCATTGTCTGTATCCTACAGCCCAATTTAAATTTGACCCTTCACTTTTCGGAAGTCACTGATTTGTCCTTATCTTCTTCTACCCCTTGACTATGGACATGTAGAAAATAACTCATAGTAATTGTGCATATAAATGGGCACATTGGAATGTTGTCTTCTGGACATGACATAAGCATTGCCCTCTTGATCTAAGGGCAGTTGCTTAGTCACAAAAGACACAAAATCAGGCCTATTAACATATCCTCACAGAAGGATAAGGGGGGGTTCATCAGAATCTCATTTGACATTCCCTCCTTCTCCATCAACTGCAGAGTCTTGTGGCTGTGCATGGTCTCAGGGGCTGCTAGGGGTTCACAGGGCACAGAACACTGATGCAGCTGTGTTTGATTCTCCCCTGCTTCTGTAAATAACCAATAAACACATTGTTTCACTATTCTGTATTTGGATGAAATAATTTCTTTGGTTAGTTTCTTGTCAGGTAAATAGCATTTCTTTGTGTCTCTCATCAGGAATATTGGCTTCTAGTCCTTTATTGTATCCTTGTCAGATTTTGGAAACAGGGTAATACTGGCCTTAGAGATGGAATTTGAAAGGGTACTTTCTAATTCTTTCAAATAGATTGGAAATTAGCATTTGGTTTTCTTTACATTTAGTAAAATTCAACATTGAAGTCAGGGCTTTCTATTATGGATAATTATTATTACTTGCTATTTAGGTCTCTAAATTTTTCATGTGTACAACAGTTTGGCATTAGAGGCCTGTATAATATTGTGTCTACTTAGCAGAATAACAGTAGTAGGTTCTTACTCTAGAACCTGTGACAGGATCTTGGGCCTGGCAGCAGGGTCAGATACAAGTTTTATCTTGTGGCTCAGACCTTAAATCCAGGCAGAAAGAGGTTGGTCACTTTCATGACATTTATGCCACTATCACACCAGTGGGCATATCTTGCCAGACTGTTTGCAGGGTTTGTAGCTGAGTAAGACTGATGATCACTTTTTTTTCCTGCTACCATGAACAACATTAGCATTATGAGAGCGATCCAATGGGGTTGACGCTTTCAGGTGAGTACAAGCTTGATATCTCTGTGCCAGTTTGGAAGAAACTGCTCCCAAAGGAGTGGCACTCTTAGAAAGTGTGGGTTTGTTGGAGTAGGCGTGGCCTTGTTGGAGGACATGCATCATGGTGGGGAGTGGGGTTTGAGGTCTCCTTTGCTTAAGCTAGGCTCTGTGTGACAGTTGCTTCTGCTGCCTGTTGATCAAGATGCAGAACTTTCAGCTTCTTCTCCAATCCCATATCTACCTGCATGTTGCCATGTTTCCCATCAAGACAACCATGGACTAGACCTCTGAAACTTAAGCCAGCCCCAATTAAATGTTTCATTTGTAAGAGTTGCCTTTTAATGGTGTCTCTTCACTGCAATAGAAACCCTAACTAAGCATAGCCCATAATGTTTAGAGGTTTCTCGGCACTCATAGACCAGCCTGCCCACAGCAGGTAACTAATTCCTGGCACTGGGCTTTGTTAGCCTTTGTTATCTAGGAGAGGTATTGTGGGAGACTTTTCATCTCCTAAGCCTAACAGGACAAGAGAATGAGTAAATAAGTTGTGTTTGTACAGGGAATTCTCTTCATCTGAAAATAAATGAACTAAAGCCGTACAGAGGAATTTCTTTTTTTTTTAATTTTATTTATTTATTAAGGATTTCTGCCCCCTCCCCGCCACCGCCTCCCACCTCCCTCCCCCTCCCCCGATTCTTGAACACAGTAGTGTTGGAAACTTTATAAATGCCATCCATAAAGTTGTTTATTTTTATTTTGTGAGTATGAGTGCTTGGTTGCATGTATTATGTACTCCACATGCATGCCTGGTACCTGAGGAGGCCATGGATCCCCTATAACTCTAGTTACAGATGGTTGTGAGGTGCATGTGGGTACTTGGAACCAAATGTTGGTCTTATGCAGAAGCAGAAAGTGCCTTTAACCACCGAACCATTCTTTAGTCTTCATTTATAAAGTTTAAAAGCACACATATCGATTAGAGGAATCTATATAATAACATATAAATATATATGTGGAAATAAAAAGCTACTAAATTCAGGACATACAATATTAAACACAGGAGAAGAGTGAGCAATGGGGAAACACAGTACTGGCAATATTTTGCTTCTTAACTATGAGGTGGGTGCATGCATAATCAATGAATTATTTGTACATCTAGGTATGGTATAACTATAGATTTAAAATTTTCTTTTGTAACATTTTTATCAATAATTAAGTATTTCATATAATGTTGATCATATTCTTTGATTTAATTTTTGATGCTCTATAACTTATTTCCAAAAGCCATTTTTAAGGCTAAAAGTATAATTAAATAATTTACCCCCTTCTATTTTCACCATCAAACCTGTCCCATGTACTCCCCCTTACTCCTACTCAAAATCATGGCCTCTCCTTTTGTTGTTATTCTTGACTGTGTGTGTGTAATCATGTGTGTGTGTCTATGTGAATGCACACACATGATACCACCTGCTTAGTCCATCTATTGTTACTTTATGCTTATAATTTCATGTCTGTCATTTGGTACTGGCTAACAAATTAGGAGGTATATCTCTGGGGAGGGCTATTTCTCCCATTCTAGATATTCCTTTGTTGCCTCTAGTTCTTTGACTGTTGATGGGGCCTGTGAGACTTCCTCTTTCAATGTTATTAGGACTGTTGGTGTTGTACCTCTCTGGTCTTCTCCAGGCAGCCACCTGCAAATACTCCTGCACATGCATTCTCTCTCTTTCCCTCCTTAGAGAAAGTAAGGTATAAATAGTGCAGCAAAATAGAGTGACAACAGGAAGGAACTGTGGAGTAGGAATGATTTGATTGACAGAGTAATTTTAAAAGTACAACTTGCCTAGGCCAAGTAATATACAAAATTAAAAAAATATATTTGTGTTTAATGATTTATCCTTATTAGATAGCTCAACCTCCTACTTTCTCTTTAGTGTTTGGCTTTTGACAAGTGGTGTTCATTAACATCTTCACCAGAGAAGGAAGAGCTCAAATCAGTCCCTTTGGATTCTAGTGAAGATAATTTAGTAAAGGGCTCAGTTGGGGAGGAGTTGGAAACAACTCATTTAAATGAGATTTGGAATTACCCTGGGTTTAAAATGATAGATTTTTGAATAAAAACATAACACAGAATGTGTAAATTATTTCAGGTGTTTTAGGGTGTATGGCTTCTGGAATTAGCAAAGTTTTTGAATAATATTTAAAAGCCATTTCTATCCATGGCTTTAAGAAAGTAGACTGTGGAGATGTTTGATGTAATTGTTATTCTGCACATAAGATCTCTTACCACTAGGGAATGGGCATGGAGATTTTGTTTTTTTCTTAATAGCAGGTGTAGATTTATAAAGATTCCTTCACTCTCCTTCCTGGAGCCCATTTGGACCACGCATATCCATTAGCAAGACAATAACTATAACAAAATGCATAAATATACTAAATACAAGAGAATCTATTGTGTGCTATGTGCTGCTCTGGGCCTTAAGGGAGATTTCACTAAATTCTTTTAGCTCCCATGAAAAGTAAATTTTATTACTTCCATTATTTTGTGGATGAGGAACTGAAGAGGAAAAGAATTTCATTGTAGGTTTGAGAACTGGGGTTGAAAAGCAAGATGTTTAATTTCAAAACCTGGACTCTACTTTTTGGTGTAACCTTTAAGAAAGACTTATAGTCCTAAATACAGAATCATTTCAATCCCATGAAGCTGCATTTCCTGGCCAAAAAAGCAACCTCTTCTTTATTTTATGATGCTTTGTGTGGTCATTTCACAGGAGACAATAGGAAAAGGCTATTGTGGGGAGTACAGCAGTATGTCAGTTAGAGGTTCTGAAGGTCTGGAATGAATTGGGAATAAAATTGTGGCTACATGTTGAGATCTTTCCTTTGTAAACATCCCTTGTTTCTAAAACATCCACAGTGACTGTTGTTGAGTATTATTTAAATAAGCAAGTGTCCTAGTTTCAGGAAGCAGAGAGGGTTTCTTTCCCATCAAATTTACTGCACATCTGTTTAAGGGATGTAGCAACACTGTGCATAAATCTCCAATCAAAATATTACAGAACAAGCCAATTTTATAATATTAAAAATGTATGTGGCCAGACACAGTGTGTAGAAAATAGGATATTGCCATGCGGTGCTTTTCTGTTCTGCTTATATTGGACTCTTTAGCCTCAAATTATATCTTGTTAAAAAATCTACCAGACAAAAATGGAGTTTAACTTGGCTCAGAACAATTAAACTGATGTAATATAAGTATGTCTGTATAATATGCCAACATTGCAAATGTATTGTATAGCAATGGATTTTTGTAGCATCTTAAATAGATTTTGAAACATTCAAATTATATATGCATTACATGGAATGATGTTTTATGGGTATTGGATAATATCCTAATGTCTAAGAATTAAAAAACCCCTTTCCTAGAAAATAGTTAATTTTTTTTTATAAGCAAAAAGGAATCTTGATTTGCAGGATTCCTAGTAAACACTGCTACTCTATTTTGTTGGGCAAGATTGGCATATGAATGGAATCCAACTTAGGCGGGAAGCTGCCTGATGTCCTCAGGTTTTGGAATAGGACTCTGCCATTATCTTCTGTGAATTATCACTACTTCATCTACACTGTACTGTTGAGATTTGTGATTGCTTTCTAGTTACAAGAGCACTATGACGAATGTTGGACATCTCAGAGCTAGAAACCTAGAGCAATGAAAACTCTCAGGATCTTATGAGGACGACCCTAGCTAAGACTCCTAGCAGAAAAGAATATGGAGCCTGAACTGGTCATCATCTATAACCAGGAAAGACTTCCAGGCGAGGAACTGGGATACCAACATACCCACAAAACCTTTGACCTACAATTTGTTCTGCTTATAAGACCTGCTGGGGGTAAAAGTGGTATAGAAATTGTGGGAGTGGCTAACAAGTAACTGGTCCAGTTTGAGACCCATAACATGAGAGGGAACTCACTTCTGACACTGCTGGAGAGTCAGGACCCAGAGACTGGATAACTCAGAGATCCAGGATAGAACCAAACATGACTTGAAAGAAAGAAAGTCAATGAAATGATTCCTAATGATATTTTTTTTTATACTCATAGTTGGTGCCTAACCAAACTGTCATCAGAGAGGCTTCACTTAGCATCTGATGGAAACAGATGCAGAAATTCACAGTCAAACATTAGGCAGACCTCAGGGAATCCTACAGAAGAGGGGGAAGAAGGATTATAGGAGTCAGTGAAGTCAAGGACACTGCAAGAAAACCTCCAGAATCAACTGATGTGGGCTCACAGAGACTGAACTGACAACCAGGGAACCTGCATGGGACTGACCTAGGCCCTCTGCATGTATGTTACAGTCATGTAGTTTGTCTTTGATGTGGGTTTTTCCTCTGTATGCTGAAAATACCATTGGTGAATAAGGAAATTGCCTTGGCCTAAGGGCAGAACTTAGATAGGCAGGGAAAACTAAACTGAATGCTGGGAGAAAAAAAGGTGCAGTGAGGGAGAAGCCATGTAGCTTCACCAGATACAGATGCCAGAACTTTACTTGGTAAGCCACAGCCTCGTGTCAATACACAGATTACTAGAAATGGGTCAAATTAATATGTAAGAGTTAGTCAATAAGAAGCTAGAGCTAATGGGCCAAGTATTATTTTAAATGATACAGTTTTTGTGTGATTATTTCAGGTTTAAGCAGCTGGGAAACAACAAACGGCCTCCCTTCCAATAAAATTGGCACCCATGTAGCCAACTAAAATCCACTTAAAACCTGAGAAATCTTAAAAAGAAATCCTAGACACAAAAGAATAGAGTTAAGCATGGTTTGGTAGAAACATTTCTTGGGTGGGCTCTGTTTGCTAGAAGCCAGCAGAGGCATGGGTCCTTTAAGAGAAGTTTTCCTGATTCAGCAGTAGCAGAAAAAAGCCACACTGTTTTGAACTGGCTGAGGCTTCCTGGGCTGTGCTGCCCAGGAAGTTCAGTCAGAACTCTGTCTCTTTCTGGAGGTCTGGCTATAGAGCATTTAAATGGAGTTTGTGAGTTGAGTACTACATCTTGCTTAATGGTAGCATAGACTGGCTGTGTGGCTAAACATGGGCTGTGAGCATGGCTTTCAGAGGCAGCAAACAACTCTGCTGGATTGGGCAGGGCAAGCAGACAGTGTCATATTTCCCCTAGCAGTGGCACCACTTAAGTTCATAAGAAGGGCTTAGCATTTTAAGAAGTACTTCTGGTCAGAAAATAATTATAAATACACAATAAAGACAAATTCAGATGGAAAAGACCTCTAAATGGGTTACAGTGTTGCATACAAGTGTGTAGGCTTGGGAGAGAGAAGAAAAAAAATAGAGAGTTGGAAAAGAAATAAATCATTTAAAAAATTAAACAAAGTTTTTAAAGAGACAGAGTACAGATAGTCATAGATTAAAAGAAGTAAAGAAAAATAAGCCATGTAAAGATGGAAAATTCACAGAGAGTTTGGATTATGTATATTATTGTGTTTTCTTTGAATCTTTTGACTGTGAAGAAGCTAAGTAACCAATGTATATACTTTAAAGGTATCCTGAGTTCAGAATTTGGGCCTAAGAATATGTTACTTTGGAAAAGAGGTTCTTGTTTTGTTACCACAGAGGTTGAGAACCTGTGAATTCATTCCAGGCTAATGTGGTTTGATGAACCAAGACCATTTGAAAGGTCATCTTGAACACCCCTCAGAAAATTATTTTACCCAATAAATAGCAGGAAGCAGTTTGTAGAAAGCTATACTTATATTTCCAAATATTATTTACAAGTGTTTGTTTATATTTAAAGGGAGATATGCTATAGAGATGGATACTTTGCATCCATATGGATTTTGGTTTATTGATACAAATTTAAGGTCAATTTTGATATACTGTGTATATGTATTTCTGATCTTGATTAAGGTATTGTGTTTGTCCAACTCATTTAAAAATTCACTGTATAATTAAGAAATATAATAGTCAAGTATGTACTCATGTTAGGTTTTTTAGATATATAGAGATATATTTCAACTAGAGAGGTGTTCTTCAAACATTTCAAAGACCCATGGAATATGGCATTTAAATGTTTTAAGAAGTTAGGACTATTCATGACAGCTGCTCCTGGCAGCACCAATTACATCAAGAGAAATATGGGTATTGAAAAGGCTCCTCATAGAGTTTGCTATCCATTTGAGCAAGAAACTGCTCTTGCCTAGATTCCTTCATGGTATGCTGTAAAAACTGGACATGAAGGACAAACAAAGAAATGACTGCTGAATTTGCCTAAAGGTGAGACCATACTTTGGGGTTCCTGCTTCATGAAAGAGTCTATGACATATTCTTCAGGACACAGAAGAAAGTGACTACCAAACTGCCAATATGGAACTGTCTTTGAAATTTCCTGTTTCATGGAAAAGTCTGCTGAATATGAATGCCCCAACAGTACAGAAGAACTCACTCTGGGTGACTATTCGGGCAGTGAGATGTCTCTGTCAATTCTAAAGTTCTGGAAGTTGCTTATAATGTACTTCCTGTTTACTTAGGTAATATTACATCCTTCTGGAGTCTTTGGTGGAGTTGAAGAACTTATAGTTATAGTTTTCCTTAGTTATGATAAAAGATAAAGTAGATATAAATATTGTATCTGTAATTCTTGATTGATATGTTTTATTTTATGTAATTTTACTATGCTAAAGTTAAAACCTTCCTTTTCATTTAAACAGAGAAGGGAAGGTGATATGGGATTCCCCTCTGTATGCTGTCAATACCATTGGTGAATAAAGGAACTGCTTTGGCCTGTTGATAGGGCAGAACTTAGATATGTGGGGAAAACTAAACTGAATGCTGAGAAAAAGGAGGAGCAGTGAGGCAGAAGCCATGTAGCCCCACTGGAGACAAATGCCAGAGCTTTACCCAGTAAGCCACAGCCTTGTGGTGATACACAGATTACTAGAAATGGGTTAAATTAATATGTAAGAGTTTGCCAATAAGAAGCTAGAGCTAATGGGCCAAGCATTATTTTAAATAATACTGTTGCTGTGTGGTTATTTCAGGGCTAAGCAGCCAGGAAGCAACAAACAGCCTCTCTTCCAACAGGTCTTCTTCTGGGACTCCTAACAGTGGGAGAAGGGTCTGTCTCTGACTCTGTTGTCTTCTTTGGGGACTTTTTCCTCCTATTAGCTTGCCTCATTCAGCCTTAATAGGAGAGGAGGTGCCTAGTCTCTGCAACTTGATGTACCATGGCTGGTTGATACCATGAGAGGCTTGCCCCTGTCTGAAGAGAAACTGAGGAGGAGTGGATGGGTGTGGGGGAGGTAGGTAGAGGGAATGGGAGGAGAGAAAGAAGGGAAAACTGACCCAGATATAAAAATAAATGAATAAAAACAGAACCTTCCATATTTCATTTAAATGCCCCCATGAGATGATTCTTCACCCCATTTTATAGTTGAAGAACCTGGGGTTTGAAAGTTAATTTATTTTCAGAGACCTCTGGGCTTAACATCTTCGCACAATGCAACACATTTATCGTCTTATTCCAGTTGCATTATCCTAAATACTTCTTGTACCTGTTCTACATATATCAGAAAAACTGTATCACAAACAAAGAAGCAAGTGGCTCTCTCAAGGTCATCAGTGATGGGATAAGGCTTTGGACAATGAACTAGAGTCTTCCACTAAATTAAATAGAAACCTGCACTGTGAAACAAAAATCTCTCTCAATTGCTTTTTTCCTGTGAAAGAACTCAAAAGAAGATATGAAGACCAAGAAGGGAGTGTGAAAAAGATTAAGGAGGAAAACTTGGGTTTTTTTTCCCATCAAGCCAGTCTCTATGGCTTTACATCCAATTCTGGGGAAGAAAGAAGTTAGAATCAGGATGTGGGATTCACACAAATGTTGGAAATGTCTGGAAGCTTTCTTGTAGGATTATATAGTTGTGTGATGGTACTAGATGTGTGCGGATGTTGGGAAGTTTTAAATCTCTTGAGTGGCTTGTCTTCAGCTCCAAATGGTACTATCAAAGAGACATACAGAGTAGTTTTATACACGTGTGTTGTAGAGTATTATTTTAAGATGTGTTACATTTGTTTTTGCTGTGGAATATTTAATGATGCAAAGATGTGTTGCATCTGTCTAACTCTGTAAAGCTGTGTTACTTTGCCTGTCTAAAACATCTGATTGGTCTAATAAAGAGCTGAACATCCAATATCAAGGCAGGATAGGGAATAGGCAGGGCTGGCAGGCAGAGAATATAAATAGGAGAACTATGAGGGGAAGGGGATCAAGGAACATGAAAAGAAGGAGAGGAAGAAGACTCCAGGAGACAGTCAACCAGCAACACAACAAGTCATGGAGAAAGAAGTAAAAAAATAGAGAAATAGAGAAAGATAAAAGGACAGAGGCAGCCGGGTGATGGTGGCGCAAGCCTTTAATCCCAGCACTCGGGAGGCAGAGGCAGGCGGATCTCTGTGAGTTCGAGACCAGCCTGGTCTACAGAGCTAGTTCCAGGACAGGCTCCAAAGCCACAGAGAAACCCTGTCTCGAAAAAAACCAAAAAAAAAAAAAGGCCAGAGGCAAAAGATAGATGGAATAATTTATGTTAAGAAAAGCTGGCTAGAATCAAGTCAAGCTAATGCCAGACAAATAAAACTTGGTGTGTTTTATTTGGGAACTTGGTGGTGCCCCACAAAAAGTAAAGAGCCAAAGAGTAAAATAAACAACCAACCACACACATGGATATAGTTGCATCTCGCAGCATTTGGTGGGTACATTGTGGCAACATTGCTAATGGGACCGGAGCAACAGAGACAAAACACTGGCTGCAATATAGAAGTGAAAGGCTGCGTTCCTCCAGAAATGTCCAGAAAGGTTTGAATGAGGCATAGCACTGAGACAAAAATAAAGATAGAAACTACAATTCATGACCACATCTTGAGAACATTTTAAAAGGGAAGCACCCCTACCCACCTTTGGAGGGTAGGGGTTGTTATAGGTATTGGAAGTTAGAGGGATCAGAGAGAAAAGTATGGGTTTTGGTCATAGGGCTGTGAAGTAAGGTCAGCACGAACAGAGGATTCTAAAAATGGCTAGAATCAGATGAGAACAGAAAGCAGGTAGATGTAAGTCCCAGGAGATTGAAGTTGTATGACTTAAAGATTTTAGAACAAGGCAATAGGGACAGCAGAAGCCAGTCTCAAGAAAGAGAGTGAGAAAAGAGACTTGCAATACACTGATTTACATTGGTCCGGAGCTTTAAATTCAGGGATGCTTACCCAGCTTAGGGCATAAGTTTTGAAAAGCTCAATGAATTAGTTCTATGAACATTCAATCCAGCATATCAGCTTTACAGTGAAGTAAGAGAGTGGAGAGAGGCCAATTGGCTGGGAATCCCAGTGGAAAAGAGAACAGGTGTTATGCGTGTAACTGAGTGAGGGAAATGGAGAGTGGGGCTCTGTGTGATTTAGACAGTTTACTCTTTGGGCATGAAATAATTTCTGGTGAAAATGATGTTTCTGAGTAGAGACAATCTCTGTGATTTAGAAAAATCAGAGTTTGCTTGACTATATTGGTTAGGAGACTGTCAAGACAGTGATACAAAGACATCATGCAACGAAGAGCTGCAGGGATGGGAGACAATTGAGCCGAGGATGGTAACCATGCCACCAGAATGAGATCCCGGGTCTGGGGAAGCAAGATAGTCTGATGGTGGTCTGGGAGTTGGAGGCAAGCAGATTCAGGACCTGACTTCTACTTCTGAATGAAGTGAGCGGGTGTGACTGTCCACTTGTGGTGGTGGCAGGAGAAGGTTCTCAAGGGACGATCACATTGTGATGAAGTGTAAAGAGACACTCGCTGAAGAAGTTAAGGACATGGGGGTTATGAGACATGGACTAGAGACTTTGGAGAGTACAGGGCAAGGATTTGGGAGGTGTGTGTTTCAGAAGTGGGACAATGGGAGAACAAATTCCTTTTCTCTATTCATCCCCTCCCCTATGTCTTCCTCCAATGGGATCATGTCCCCTCTTATTCCCTTTCAAATTCATGGCCTCTTTTCCTTTATTATGACTGCATATATTATGTATATATGCATAAATATATAAATCCATCCCTCAGAGTCCATTTACTGTTGCTTGTATGTATATAATCGGAGTTATCTCTTTCCTTTCCTCTCTTCCACTTAGTCTAGTTTGGCCACTCAGCCTTTATGTTATACTTCCCTCCACCAGGAGGCCTGGTCACCCACCTCATGTTGGACTAGATGTGGCATCTCTTATAGAACTTTACAATTGTCAACACCTTCTCTTAAAATTCTCTTTATCACCTGTGTCATTAAACTAGCCACATAATGTGTGCTCCTGTTTTTATAGAAAGTCTCCAAGGGCAATCAGTTCACAGAAACATTCAGGCAAGACTCATGTCTTTTTTTTTACCATCACATCCTCAGTATCTTTCATGATAGCTGGCCCATAGAAGAAACTCGATAAGTATTCAGTGAATTATTGAGATAACAGCAACTGAATTAGGTTAGTGCTGCAGGGACTGAAGTGAAGAAATAGATTCCAGGGGCACAGTGCAAGAGAACTGATAGAAGCTAGGAAATTTATTAATGAGTGTGCATGCGTGCAGAGGAATGTGCACATTTAGTGGAAGAGAGGAGACTCAAAGCCTTCCAGGTCTCAGGCAAGAGTCTAATTCTTAGCACAGACAGAGAAGAAACGTGGAGGTATAATAGGAGAAGAAACGATAAGTTCAGGACCAAGGCTGAGATAAGAAACATAGATATCAAAGAAACAATTGAAAATGGTTGCCTGGGGTTGGAGGTGGTAAATTAAAAGCAAAGGAAATCAAAGGAGAAAAGAGGAACAAAAGGAAGAATCTGGAAGGTTATAATGCAAGAACAATTACTGGAGACTTTCCTTCTCTCCTGCAGGCATGTAGGAGGGGAGGATTCTTATTTGTTGCCATTATTATTCTCATTAGTACAAGGGTGCTACAGGTTTGCTTAGGCTGAATTTTGTTTTCATGTAAAACGCCGTCATTTCTGTTACAACATCTTAGATCCAACACTCTTGAAAGGGGATGGGTGGGTGTTGCCAGTGTGTTGCAGATGAGAAAGAGGTGCACAACCTCTTTAAAATCACAGCCTGGACAGAACAGCCAGGAGAATGGCCCTTGCTCTTTGTATTGCACCTCCCTGCTACCTCCCAGAAAGCAGAGGGCAAGGGGAATAAGAGTCTTGCATGGGTGGAAAGGCTTCTTTTTTGTTCTCATTTTCAGCAGTGTACTATAGATTTGCAAGACTGCTGTGGATGTCTGTGATTCTCCAGTCTTTGCAGTCTTTGTCACAGCCAGAAGTCACTTTGGCAATCTGCCAACTTGGTGTGACACATGGCCATTTGTAACAACAAGGTTACAATTTTGCCAACAGCTCCATAGTCTCATCCCTGAGACCCTTCTTGCTCTTGGGTGGACACTATCTATGTTCTGTGATTCACTTGTTTCTGAGTTTGTCAGTTAAGTAGAAAAGCCTAATGGTTTGCCACATTTCTGCCCCCTTTCCTACGTTCTAAAAGAAAATTGGGACTAAGAAATTCTTTTAATTTTCATTCAATCCAATATGCTTTCTAAATTCTATTTTGCTTTCTTATTTGATCCATGAGTTATTTAGAGCTGTTTTATTTAATATCAAAAAGTTTGGCACTATTTTCCATATGTACTACCTTAAGATATTTTGAAGTATATTTGTTGACAGCTTCAATGTGCATCTAATATATTTTGATCAGGTTCTCTCCAATTACTCTCATATTCCACTCCCACACTGTCTAAACTTCTTCCCACCAAGTCTCTCTTTTTCTTTCGTGTTTTTAAAAATGGTGCATGAAGTTTAATTAGGGATGCTTGCATAAACACGGGCGTGGGGCTATTTTCTGGAGTATGGACAACTTACCAGTGGGTAGGTCACTGAAGAAAAATGAGCCTTCTACCCCAACAGCCATCAACAAATGCTCTTGAGTGAGAGGAAAGGCTTCATGACATTTCCTGCTCCTGATATAGACTTTTCAAATTTAATTTTCATTGTGGTCAGAGAATGACTTGAATCTTTTAAAATTTAGTGGGATGTTTCTTAAAATAACCAAAATGTGTGTGTGTGTGTGTGTGTGTGTGTGTGTGTATGCATATAGAGGGCTTCATCTTTGGGGGAATCACATCTATGACAGTCAACCAGCCATGCCTGGACGAGCTATTTCCTGCTCTAGGGAGACGATATCCAAATGGGTTGCTTCTCATAACACCTCTTGCTTCCTGTCTTCATCCTTTATACCCCTCAGCACCCACACAGGCCTCTGCAGAGCAGGCATGAAATTCACTTGGCCTATTTGACAGAGTGGGAAGGAGGAGTGAGGGGTTAGGCAGAATAAAGCCAGAAGAGAGAGGGAAAGGACTGGAAATAAAGTAGTAATCTAAGGAAGGCTGAGCCGTGGCTATAAAGAGATATTTTATTTTTTTTTTTTTGGCTCATAAACTGACTCAGAAGGCAATTCCAAAAATGTTTTGAGCAACAGGAGCACTTCTGGATGAAGAGTGTAGCCCTAGAGATTACTTTGAATGACAACACTTACTTGAATATATGAGTTCCAGAGTGTTTCAGGAAAAAAATTAATCATTATTTGTAGTTAGACATGTAACCATTTTGGTGAACATTTTAAACCCAGCACAGCACATACTTGAAGCAATTATTCCTCTGATCGCTGCTTTCAGACAATTTATGTCAAAATAGCTTTCCTGTCTAGTAATGACATCATGGATGTTTTCTCACAGTTTCCTGGTCACCTTTAGTTATTTAAAGTCTGGCACAAACTTATTCAATTTCTAGTCTGGTTTCTGCAATTAACAACAACTTGAGGATCTAAAGTGAGGAAAGGAAAGAATTTCTTCCCTCCCCTTCCCTCCTTTCTTTGTATTACTTTATCTTCCATCAGGTTGGCAAGAGAGACAGAGATTAACAGGCAGCTCAGATTCTGCTGTTGCTTATGATCCAGTTCTGCAAGCCAGGGGTGTGTGTCTGTGTGTAGGGAGAGGGTCTTTATGAGGAGTCCATGTGAGGGGCAGACTAGTGCCAACATTTCCTCGTTGGTTGCTTGCTTTTATAGTTCTGAAGATCCGTGTTTAATGGGAATAAGTTTCCACACTTTTTTCCTTCTGTCTTTAGTTTCTAAGAATAATTGTTGAGCCGGGCGATGGTGGCACACGCCTTTAATCCCAGCACTCGGGAGGCAGAGGCAGGTGGGTCTCTGTGAGTTCGAGACCAGTCTGGTCTACAGAGCTAGTGCCAGGACAGACTCCAAAGCCACAGAGAAACCCTGTCTCGAAAAACCAAAAAAAAAAAAAGAATAATTGTTGATTCCTCCCTGCTGTTTAGCCTGGAGGATCATATAAACCTAAACTGAGGGGAAGGAGAAACTGGTGACTCTTTTCTTCTTTATAGTAGCCAGAAGAGTTAAATCTTGCTATGATAACCAAACTCCTCCAGATTGCAGTAGATTAAGACAACACAGGGTAATTCTTATGTGGAGTGCTTCTCTATTGTTTGCTGGCAGAGAGACTGTGCTCATGAACACTCACCTTTTCAAGCCACCATGAGAATGGTACAGGCACTGTGGGAAAAAGAACAGGCTCTGGAAGGTTTTACTGACAATTTGATACTCTGACCTAGAAGTAACACATGGTCCCCAACCAGATAAGTCCTGACAGAATGTAAGAGTGGGACATAGGACTCCACTGTATGACCATAGAGGACAAACTATAGCTCAAATGATTGCTATACTAACTCTGTTATAAGCCTCCAATGGTTCCCCCTTGCTTCTCCTTTGCTCCTCTAACTTCTGGCAACATAGAGAGGTTGGGGGGCACAGAATGTAGGCAGTGAAGTTGGGCAGAACCTCCAGCATCTATCCCTTACCAGGAAGCCATTTTCAGTTGATAGTTTTGGGGGGAAGGACAATCACTGTATTTTGAGGCTATGGCCATTGATGGGATTCTATACTGTCCCCACACCCATGCATGTTTGGGTAGCTCGAATTAGAATTAGTGTTATTAAAAAAGGAAAAACAAACAAACACATGTGAAGTTAAAAGGGAGAGTGTTGGGGTTATAGGGGGAGATAGAAGGAAAAATGGAGGTAGATATGATCACAAGTTCTTGTACATATATATGAAATTCCCAAGAATAAAGAGTACTTTGACAAGGATGTAGTAGATGACCAAAGAAGAAAGTTCAAGGCATAGACTTGGTTTATATCTGTTGAGACTCAAGTATGCCGTATGTAGGTGAAGGATGAAGGTGAGTTCAAAGGTCAGGAAAACTGCTGACCTTGGTGGACCGAGGGTAGTCTGGGAAAACTGGCCTTGTCTTACCTTAAAAACACCTGACTTCTTTGCTCATGTTCTCCCTCCTTCTGCTCCTCATTGGGACATTGGGAGCTCAGTCTGGTGCTCCAGTGTGGGTCTCTGTCTCTATCTCCATCCATCGCCGGATGAAGGTTCTATGGTGATATGAAAGATATTCATCAGTATGGCTACAGGATAGGGTCCTTTCAGGTTCCCTATCCTCAGCTGCCCCAGGAATTAACTGAGGACATCGTCCTGGGCACCTGGGAGCCCCTCTAGGTCCATGTCTCTTGCCAGCCCTAAGATGGCTCCCTTAATTAAGATATGTGCTTCCGTGCTCCCCTATCCAACCTTCCTTTATCCCAATCATCCCGTTTCCCCAAGTTCCCCCCATCCTCCCCTTCTCACTTTTCTCTCCCCATCTCCCCTTACCCCCTCCCACCCCACCCCCAAGATCCCAATTTTTTGCCCGGCAATCTTGTCTACTTCCCATAACCAGGAGGATAGCTATATGTTTTTCTTTGGGTTCACCTTCTTATTTAGCTTCTTTAGGATATCAAATTATAGACTCACTGACCTTTATTTATGGCTAGAAACCAATTATGAGTGAGTACATCCCATGTTCATCTTTTTGGGTCTGGGTTACCTCACTCAGGATAGTGTTTTCTATTTCCCACAAGGGGTGCACCCACCCATGGAGACAGTGGGGCTGATCTATTGGGAGCTCACCAAGGCCAGCTGGATTGTGACTGAAAAAGCATGGGATAAAACCAGACTCTCTGAACATGGTGGACAATGAGGGCTGCTGAGAAGCCAAGGACAATGGCACTGGGTTTTGATCCTACTTCATGTTCTGGCTTTGTGGGAGCCTAGCCAGTTTGGATATTCACCTTCCTAGACCAAGATGGATGGGGGAGGACTTTGGACTTTCCACAGAGCAGGGAACCCTGACTGCTCTTCAGACTGGAGAGGGAGGGGGAGGGAAATGGGAGGCTGGGAGGAGGCGGAAATTTTTTTTTCAATAAAAAAAAAATAAAAAAGAAAGAAAAAAAAACACCTGAGTGTCAAGTGATGTGATTACAACATCTATCCTTACGGTAGGGGGAAGTTCCTAGTGAGAAAAATGGATCAAACTCAGAATTAGGAAGCAGCTGGTGTGAAATCTGAAAGTCTTTTAAAATTCCAGCACCAGCGAGGGAGTTTTGTCACCCATTTGCTGTTAAAATGACACCATCACGCCATCTCACCCTGCGTGACGTTTCTTCCTCGGCACTTTCGTTTCGGAAAGTTCTGAATCTCCCTAGACCACCACATCCCACCCCACATTCATTTCTCCCCTCTGCACCACTGTCCTGGGAGACACTGCATCTCAGTTACATCTTCCTGGGCTGGACTGGGTGGCGGTCTGGGGGCAACGTCCAGTACTCTTAGAAACTCACTGGTCATGGATCTCACTAATATCAGAACAAGAGCAGGACAGGAAGAGTTTATGGCCATGCCCGGGGGCTAATAAGATTATATGAAGGAAATTTGATTTGTGTTCACTTCATCTGATTTTAGTCAGTGAGATATTTAGTAACTTTTTGGTATTTGGTGGAGCTAGGGGAGCAATGTGTCGATTCTGGAATCAACGTCTGAGACATATGGATTTGAGCTCCTCAGGCAGCAGAAAGTAGTTTGGGGAAGATAGCTGTGGGGGAGGAACAACTGAACAAGCCCTGATCCTTTACAATTCATACATGACAGTCTCTCGGCAAATATTTTGCAAAAGGATTTTCTAGATGAACTTCAGACTATAATAGGCTCGGCTGTATGGCTGGAAGAGTCAAGAAAATGATTTTTCAAATAAGAAAATGAACCTTTTTTCAGATGACATTTAGACCTGCAGTCTCTTTCACTAGCTTGTCACTTTGCTTCATTTGTTTTGATCAGACAGAGAAGAAAGACAGTCCGAGGGTATAGGACTAGAGCATGCAATCCAGGGTCTGCCCTAATACAACCCAGAACCTAGCCAGTGTCTGCCTCTCTTACAGACATGAGAGCTCTCATGCAAACCCCAGATTAAAATACTACTTCCGTTTAAATAAGCACCACCTGGTCTGGAGAGTTTTTCACCTAGATCTCCTCTCTTGGCGGAAGCCCGTGTCTCTATAAACCCAAGAACTGCATGAGACTTTCTGGTTCTTATCCATTCTATCATTAACAAATGTTCATTTGAAATTTTTAGACCTTATTTTTGCATCTGTAAACACAATTTTCAATACATAGAAAACTTTAATGTGATTTTTCTATTTTATTAGTTTTTTCGGACTTTTCCATGATGGGTTTTGATAATATTCACCCATCCCTCTCAGATCCACCTCTCTGTTCCCCACTCATTCACAATTTTGTCCTCTTTTTTGTTTTTTTCACCAGCTAAATCCAATTTAGAGGCCTGTGTATCCTTGGGTGTGTCCCTCCACGGGAGTGTTGTGGACTTACCTGGGCCAACACTTAGAGGAACTGGATTCTCCGAGTAGCTGTCAACTGCTAAGAACTCCCCAGCTAGAGGTAGAGCTTTGTTACCATATCCCCTCTTTATGTTGGAGCTTGACCTTTCTTGAGCTCATGCAGGGCTTGTGCATGTTGCCACATTGCTATGACTTTGTCCTTGCAGCTGCCCTGCTATGTCCCGAGGATAGTGTTGCTTTGCGTTCATCCACTCTGTCTGCCTCTTGTAACCTTTCTTCCACCTCTTCAGGGATGATCCCTGAGCCACTGGAGATGGGGTTGCGAAATAGATGTCCCATTTAGGCCTAAGAATTCCCTGGCCTCTTATCCCTAGCATCTTGGACCTTTGTTTTGTCTCTGTGTTAATTTGGCAAGGGTTGAGAGATACATTAATCCATGGATATAATCATAAGTATTAGGAGTCAATTTAATATAGAATAATGGTACCAGGTTTTCCACCTAGGGCCTGTGGCATATCTAGCCATAGACTCTTAGTCCAAATATGGTTCTAGGTATGGGTTCCATCTTATGGAGTAGGACTTAAAGCCAATCAGAAAGTGGTTGACTACTCCCATGGCTTTCATAGCACTGCTGCACCAGTAGGAATGTCTTGCTAAGTAAGTCACTACTGTAGCTAACAAGATTCCTGGCTGGGTAAGAGTACTTTTTTGGATTACTCTTTTTAATGGTTAATTTTTTCCCTCTAGTAGTATGTACATCTCCTTCTAGCACTATGAAAACTAGCCAGTAGGAATAAAGCTTCCAGGTCAGTGCCGACTTCATTTCATAGTTCTGTTTTGTGAGTCAAGTACATGTTGTGCTCGGTAGTAGGATCTTACTATCAAGTATTGGAGGCAATAGCTTGTGATATTTTGGAGTCTATGGGACATCACTTGCTAAGAACTCCAAAAGGGGTAACCCATTCCTGGCACTGGCATTTGTCATCCTATGGTATATAAGAAGGGCATTGCCACTAAAGGGTAATTATGCTTTAACTCTCTCTCTCTCTCTCTCTCTCTCTCTCTCTCTCTCTCTCTATATATATATATATATATATATGAAAACATATATATATACAAATACACATACATATATACACTCTATATATGTGTGTACATACATACATATACTATATTTAATATATAATATAGTAATATGAATATTATTTATATGAGTAATATAATATATTATATATTTATATATTAATATGAATACATATATATCTACATACATATATCTACATACATATATACATATATATGAAGCTTATACAATAGTAGGTAGGCTTCCATATACTTTTGTGGAATATGTTTACTATTAGTTGTTCCTCCCATATTCCCTCTTTTACACTGTCCTTCGGACCCCCAGTCAAATTTAATCCTTCCCGTTTCATTGATCCTCTTTTCGTGTTTAAACCACTTCATTCTACTTCTCTTTCCTTGAAAACACCCCACAGACACTTCCTAATTTCCTGATCTCTACGAGTCTTCCGAATGAACAATGTATATCAGAAGATTCAAAGATAACATCCACAAATGACAGAAAACATGTAATATTTGTCTGGGTTGTCATACTCAGCACAATTATTTCCAGCTCCATCCATTTAACTGAGAATTCCATAATTTTGTGTTAACAACAGATCGATATTCCATGTGTAAATAAATATACCATATTTTATTGCCTATTCATCTCTTGATGGGATCTTGTTTGTTTCCATTTCCTGGTTATTGTGACTAGAGTAGCAGTAAACATAGATGGGCAGGTATCTCTATAATAGTATATAATATATAAAGTTCTTTGGGTATATGCCATAGTTGGATCATATAGTAGATGTAGTTCTAGCTTTGTGAGGAACCTCCACCTTGGATTCTGTAGTGGCCACATCAGTTCTCATCTTTACCTTTTCCCACACCCATGCCAGCATTTGTTGTCATTCATTTCTTTTTCATCTTTGCCACTCTAACTGTAATAAGGTGAAATCTTGTACTGGCTGGTTTTGTGTGTCAACTTGACACACACTAGAGTCATCAGAGAGGAAGGACCTCAATTGAGGAATGCCTCCATGAGATCCAGCTGTAAGGCATTTTCTCAACTAGTGATGAATGGGGGAGGGCCCAGCTCATGGTGGGTGGTGCTACCCCTGGGTGGGTGGTCCTGGGTACTATTAGAAAGCAGGCTGAACAAGTTAGGGGAAGCAAACCAGTAAGCAGCACTTGCCATGGCCTCTGCATCAGCTTCTGTTTCCAGGTTCCTGCCCTGTTCCTTTTCTGACTTCCTCCAATGATCTGGAAGTGAAAGTCAAATAAACCCTTTCTTTCCCAACTTGTTTTTGATCATAGTGTTTAATTACAGCAACAGAAACCCTAAGACAAATCTCAGAGTATTTCAAATTTGCATTTCACTGATGCCAAAGGAAATGGAGTATTTTTAGGAACGTTGTTTGCCCATTTGTATTTCATCCTTCAAGAACTTTTATGTTTAGTTTCATGTCAGTTTTCAGTTTGGTAGTTTGTCTTGATGTTTAATTTTCTGAGTTCTTTGTATATTTCAGTCTCTAACCTTCAGTCAGATGTGTAGCTGGTAAGATGTTTTTCCCATTCTGTAGGTTTCCTCTTCACTGGAATGGTGGTGTTCTTTGCTATAGAGAAGCCTTTTAGTTTCATGAGCTCACTTTTATTAGCTGTTGGTCAATGCCTGTGTTATCAGGATCCTATTCAGAAAGTCTTTTTTTTGTGCCAATGATTTTGAGCATTGTGCTTTACTACTTTCTATATCAGATTCAGGGTATCAGATCTCATGTTGAAGTCTTTGATTCATGTTGAGCTGGGTTTTATGTAGGGTGAGAGATAAGCATGGAGTCTCATTTTTCTACATGCAGCTATCTAGTTTGAGCAGCACCATTTGTTGGAGATACTGTCACTTCTCCTCTCTATATTGTTGGTCTCTGTCAAAAACAGGGTGGTTTTATATATAAAGGCTCATGTGTGGGTCCCCAGTTCTGTTCCACTGATCAATGAGTCTGTCTTTATGCTAGCATCATGCTGTTTTTATTACTATAGCTAGCCCTATAGTACGGCTTGAAATCTGGGATGGTCATACCTCCAGCAGTTTTGTGGTTCCGGATCATTTTTGCTATCTTGTGTTTTTTGTGTTTCTCTATGAAATTAAGATTATTTATTTTCAGTTCATATGAAGAATTGCTTTAATGCACTGTCATGGTGTAGTCTTTGTGGTCAGTGTAGGTGGCCAGCACACTCTAGCTTGGGTGATAGATTTGGCATGCTATCTATATGGTAAAAAGTTGGTTGGAACAGAGGAATAATCATTCTATCACTGTTGGTGGCTGCTGGCTTTCTTACAGAGGCAAAGTTGAGCACAGATTATGAAGCCCCAAATTTTTCCTGTTTATGGCCCTTTGCAGAAAAATTTTGATAGCCCTGGTCTAAATCACCTGGCCTAATAGTGAAGAGGAACAATTTCAATAGCAATACCCTAGAACCTTAATTTCCCCCTCGTTATCTTTCTCTTTTCTCTCCATCTTCCCCTCTTTAGTTAGGGATCCCCAGGGAGAGAGTGAGGAAATGATCACACCCTTTAATTTATAAATATTATTATGAGTCCAAGAAAGACTTTTGTTTGTGTATTTTATCTCTATATTTGAACTCCATCAAAAATAGACATTCATCTATTTTTGAAATTTGCATTATTTTATATATATTCTTATAAAATGTAGATTTCAGCTTGTAGATGTAGATGTAATTTTAGCTTTTGAAAGTCATATTGACCCAGACATGGCAGTACACACTTGTAATCTCAGCAATTTGGAAAGTGTAGGAGAGATCAGTCATGCAACGTCATTAAAAGTTTGAGCCTGTGTTACCCAGAAGCCTGCTTCAATGAAACAAAACAGAAGGATAGGTATTTCAATATCTACTTCTATTTTTATTTTCTAATGGCTATGTTTTACAAACCTGTTGGGTGTCCAAACATAACTGCCAATTGTAATGCTATACAATACCCTACAGTGTATGCCACCATCCTTTACTTCATCGATGGTTGGTGGCCACATCTGTGCCTTCTTGGCAGTTACCTGCCAAGACCAGTAGCTGCCATGTGCCCCAGTTACAATGTTCCTTAAATTGTGCATTGCAAACTGGTTTCTTTTTAGACCTGTGTGAAAATTTCTTTTAGATATATAATCTATAAATAGACCTGCCAACTTGTTTGGTATATTATATATTTTATAAGTCACACAAGACTTTTCTCTTACAATGGCATTGATCTAGATTCCCATGAGAGAAGTACATAGAAGTTCCATTATACCTGCCCTCACTTTTCAAATATGTGGCAATATCAGGTTTTCTAATTCTTCCAGTATAATTGGTATAGAGCAAAATCTCAATGTTTTTGCAATTTGCATTTTTCTGACTGCTGATGAGTGTCTCTTAGTATGCTTCTCAGTTTTCGAGTTTTTTGTTGTAGGAATTGACTATTTTCAGTAGTTACCCATTTTTCTAATGGAGATACATTCTTCTTGATGCCAATTTCAGTCTTATAGTCTAGATAATAAGCCCTTGCACTTTTAAATATTGAAAAACATCTGCCTTTTAATTAAAGTAGTCCAGAGTGTTTTAATGCATATAAATATTAATTTTTTGTTGCCTAATATTTATGATTCATTGAGTTAATGTTTTAGAATTTATACAAAACTTTCATTGAGGAAGTTACTATACTTATATAATAAGCATAATCTGTGTATGTGTTTGTGTAGCTGTGATGAAACACTCCTGAGAATGACGGAAAGGAAGAAAGATATATTTGAGTTCACAGGTTCAGAAGGTTCATATAGTCCATGATTACTTGGTCTCATGAGCTTGGGCAGAACATCCTGGCAGTGGTGAAGATATGTGGAGGAGGATACTGTTTATTTCATGGTGTATAGGAAGCAGATAGAGAAATACAGGAAGAAGTCAGGGTAAGATATAGCCCCAAAGGACATGCCCCCAGTGACCCACTTTTTCCAACAAGTCTACATCTCTGGCTTTAACCATACCCCAATAATGCCATCATATTATGAATCCATCAACAGATTAATCCATTTATAAGATCAGGGCCCATTGCTTGTCAATCAAACCCCAAATACAAAAGACCATGAGGAATTTTGGTATTTAGGTCATAAAAAGGAATAAATTAATTATTTTCTTCATTAATTTAATTGCTTTATTTTATGATATAGTACTATTATATCATAAATCCATGACAGCTTTTTTTAGTCTATCTGTTTTAATGTGAATGTCATAGGGTGTTTAAGAATACCATCTCATAACAATATTTTCCAGGGAATGTTCACTTCTTGTAATCTTCTCTTTTAATGACAACTTATTTGTAGAGATACTCTTACATATTCATGTTAAAGTATGTTTATCATGTACAGAAATTTGACTTACAATTTTAATTTGGTTGATTTATATGTAATTAGGAGGTAATCAACATCTTTAGACTTTTAAATTACCCCCTCTAAGAGCAAGAAATAGCTTTATTTATTATATTTGAATTATTATATATCTCTTTCTCTCAGTTTTTTTTTTTTTTACATTTTCTTATAGAAATCCGAGCATAACCTTTCAGATGCTTTGTAGTTTTGTTGGTATTGTAACTGGTATTTTCCTGTTTTAAAAATGATATTTTCATGTAGCAAGAATAATAAAAACCCAGAGACAGATATTGGGGTTCAAACTGAAGACCAGAAAAACAAAGCAGCCAGTCACTAGAGAGATCTTACCTCTACCAAGCAAGATTCAGACAAAAGGGCAGTTCTGTAATGTGCCCCACCAACCGCAGACTCCACACTCTAATGAATTCCTATCTCCTCCCCTTTTATATTCCTTTATATTCCATATCACTCCTGTCTCCACCTTCCTAGTGCTGAGAATAAAGATGTGTGATCTCAAATGCTGGGATCACCTTTCTGTGAGCTCTGTTTCTCTTTTAGGCAGATTCAGTCTTGTTTAGCCCAGGGTGGCCTTGAACCCACAGCGATCCATTCGCCCCCTGTCTCCTGAGTCCTGGGATTAAAGGGGTGTGTCACCACTCCCTGGCCTGTGTGGCTAATATGGCTTCTTTACTCCCTGATCCTCAGGCAAGCTTTTCCTATTAAAACACAAACAATATACCACTATATTTTTATATTAAGTTTTACTCTGATAGAGAAGTCATTTTGATTTCTTTAGGTTGCTCTTGTATATAGAATTGTGATGGTATTCCTGAATAGGTTATTACATCTATTTAGAGGATTGTTATCATTTTTATTCCTATCTTTTTGTCTCCTTTGTTATAGTATTGACATCGTGTACCAAGTTCAAATAGTGGTAATAAGGGAATATGCCTTCCTTCATAGGTGTCCACAATTAACTGAATTTCTCTATCAATTGACATTATTAAATGCTGAATTTTATAATATATATAACTATGAACATTTTTCTTATTTGAATTTGGGGAATTATATTGTTGAGTTTTCAGTGCATTCTTGGATAACACTCCTCAAGCTTGCTCACTCACTCCCTCACTCACCATATTGCTGGTTCTGCTTTCTATTTCTTTTAGTATCCTTATATCTGTTAATAAGAGGCATGGTTCTAGAATTTTTTTCTCATATTGTTGCTATCTGCTTTCAGAATCAATATTTTTCTCATAAAATTATCTAGATGACTTTTTCTCCATTTGTGTTTTTAGGAATAGCATTTAAGACTGAAAGTCACAATGTTTTGAAAAATTTTTGGAATAAAATTGTCCTATAAACAAGCTGTGTCAGGAAGTTAACATCCAAAGGGTATTGTGCTTGTTGCTCGACAAGAATAAAATATGAAGACTGCTGGAATGTCTGATCGAGAAGAGAAGAGGAAAACTGTCTCACTCCCTCACATGAGGAATTTCTGTTGCCATTATCATCGTGTCCCATTGCATTGATTTCTGCACTTACTGTTGTTATTTTCATTTCTCTTGGTTTGTTCTAAGCCTCTTTTCAACCTCTCTTTTGCTCAATGCTCAATTAATGTTTATAACTTTTCATGTTTTCTGAAAATTTACTTAAAGCTACAAAATTTTCTCTAGGCATGACTTTTCTAATGTCCTACAGATTTTGACAGGTGGTGTTTTAACTATCATTCACTCCCAAATATTTATTTCCAATTTTCTTCTTTCATGTTTAACACAAGAACCGTTTAATAAAATGTGATTTTGATTCCAAATACATGGTGACTGTCACCCTTTCCGATAATTTCTAATTCCATTTTGGCATTGTTGAAAAACTAATCTGTTTGATATGGTTTCTTTGGTGGTTTATTGGGATCATTTTAACAATATAATTTGTAGTTTATGTTTGTAACAGGGTTAAACTTAGATCTGCATTTTCTACTTATCGTGGGCAGAGTTCCCATGCAGATCTTTTCTTCTTGATAGGACTTCCTGGTTGTGGTAGTTAGGCTTTTGATATCTCTATTTTCTTTTATTTCACCTATTGATTCTAATAAATTTATCACTAGGACCCTTATTCATTAATCCCCTCTCCTCTGTATTCTAGGTTGCTGTTATTTTATGTATGTGTGTATTAGCTGTGCCATCTTTTGTTCTTCCCCTTCTGTTATGAATAGCTGATATTCTTCTTCGCTACCTTTCAAAATCTTTAACTTTGAATTTTATCTTGTCTAGATACTGAAGTGTAAAACACAATGTCTGTTCTATGCTCTTCGAGCTATGTGCTACATGAGCTGGGAACTGGGTTGGAGATTTAAACACACGAAGACGTACAGACAGAGACATGGGGACACAGGTCATCCTGGAAATAAGAATGTCAACTTTATGGTGCTCCAGGGAAGCTTAACTGATGGCCACGCTGCCCAAGCTCTTGGGATTTCCTGCTGTGAAACCCACCAGAATTCACTCCCCTGCCATCAGGAACTCATGTGGGTCTTCTGCTCAGAGCAGCAGCAGGCACAGGAAAACAAGTTGTTTTGCTCAGTTCACTCCAGCAGGCAAAGGGTCTGAGGCAGGCAAAGAAAGTCAAGGGGCGAACCCGGTCGCGGAGGCGGAGGGAGGACGCCCCCCGCGGCTGGTGGGGACCGGCTGGGACCTGAGTGGCAGCAGAGGCTGCAGGCTGCAGGCGGCGGGAACCATTGTGGCAGCAGATGCAGGCTGCAGGGACCTCGCAACACCGACAGCAGATCGCTCCACTACAATTAAATCAAAGAGGTAGGCCTTTGGTTGGCGAAGTCCCTGGCAAAGGAGGAGCCAGGCCCTATTCCTGAAGACCCTTTTGAGGGGTGAGAGGGACCTAGGGCCCCCGGTAGGAACCAGGAAACAGAGCGAGGGCATTTTGTAAGAGGAGCCCCTGGCCAGCAAGGAAACCTAAACCAGTTTTAAAAGACCCATTAGATAGCATCGATAGGAGGAGATGGGCAGGCGCCAAGGCAAGAATTCACCCAATAATCTGAAAAACAGCACGAAAACACCAGAACCCAATGATCCTACAACAGAAGGTCTTCAACGCCCTAACACAGAAGAAGTGGAAAAAATTGACTTTATGAAAGCAATACAGTCCCTTAAACAACATGTGAAAAATGCTCTTATAGAAATAGATGAGAAGTATAACCAAAAGTTTGAAGAAATGAGTAAATACGTACATAATACCCTGGAAAACCAAGAAAGAACGATCAAACAGGTAATGGAAACAGTTCAAGAATTGAAAACTGAAATGGAAGCAAGGAA
>NW_004949095.1:6848432-6849587 GCF_000317375.1 Microtus ochrogaster
TAGCCACGAATCCAGCCCTACAGAAAGTAATAGAAGGAAAATCGCAACCCAAGGAATCCAACATTGCCAACACTGCCTACAATAACTGAGGCATCTAGCGACCCTTCACCAGCACAACTCAAAGAAGGGAGACACACAAATTCTACGTCCAAAAACAATAAGAATATCCGGAGTAAACATCCACTGGACATTAACATCACTTAATATTAATGGTCTCAATTCACCTATAAAAAGGCACAGGCTAAGAGATTGGACACGAAAACAGGATCCAACATTCTGCTGTTTGCAAGAAACACATCTCAACCACAAAGACAGGCATCTACTCAGAGTAAAGGGTTGGGAAAAGGTCTTCGAAGCAAATGGTCTAAAGAAAAAGCAGGTGTGGCCATACTAATTTCTATGCCCCTAATATAAAAGCACCCACTTATGTAAAAGAAATATTACTAAAACTCAAGGCAGACATCAAACCACACACACTAGTAGTTGGAGACTTCAATACACCTCTCTCAGCAATAGACAGGTCAATCAGACAGAAACCTAATAGAGAATTAAGAGAACTACTGGAGGTAATGAAGCAAATGGACTTAACAGACATCTATAGAACATTCCACCCAAATAGGAAAGAATATACCTTCTTCCTGCAGCTCATGGAACCTTCTTGAAAATTGACCACATACTCGGAAACAAAGGAAAACTGCATAGATACAAAAAAATATCAGTGTCCACCTGTGTCTTATCAGATCACCATGGATTAAAGTTAGAAGACAACAACCACGCTACCCCCAGAAAACCGACAAACTCATGGAAACTGAACAGTCAACTACTGAACCACACCTGGGTCGAGGAAGAAATCAAGAAAGAAATTAAAGTCTTCCTTGAATTTAATGAAAATAAAGGGACAACATACTCAAACCTATGGGACACTATGAAAGCAAAGAGGAAAGTTCATAGCACTAAGTGCCCACTTAAAGAAAACGGAGAAAGCATACATCGGAGACTTAACAGCACACCTGAAAGCTTTAGGAAAAAAAAGAAGCAGACGCACCCAGGAGGAGTAGAAGACTGGAAATAATAAAACTGAGGGCAGAAATCAACAAAATAGAAACACAGAAAACAGTCCAAAGAATCAATGAAACAAAAAGTTGGTTCTTGGAG
>NW_004949095.1:6856978-6858036 GCF_000317375.1 Microtus ochrogaster
GGACTACTGAGAACTCAAGAACAATGGCAATGGGTCTCTGATCCTACTGCACATAATGGCTTTGTGGGAGCTAGGCAGCTTGGATGCTCACCTTACTAGAAATGGATGGAGATGGGTGTTCCTTGGACTTCCCACGGTGCAGGGAACCCTGATTGCTCTTTGGGCTGAGGAGGGAGAGGGTCTTGATTGGGGAAGTGTGAGGGAAATGGGAGGCGGTGGCAGGGAAGAGACGGAGATCTTTAATAAATAAATAAATTAAAAAAAGAAAGAAAGTCAAGGGATCAGGGGACTGCAGCCCCTAACAGTGAAGATCACTAAACTCTTTTTTAGGTTTAAGTTTTTACTAACATATATTTATCATACTTTTATATCTAACCTTTGTATGTGTGTGTGTTGCAGGTGATATACTGTTGGCTTAAAAAAAAATCAAAGAAGTCCCTTCCTTTAATTAATGACTTCAATTAATTTATATTTATTATAATTTTCTATAATAGACCATATTTCATTATCTCACTTATTTTTCCAATTACAATATTTCCTTTTTGTTTTTCTTTCTATTATTTGAATATGCTGATAGTCTTTAAATGCAATTATACAACAGTACTTGTATTAAGTTAACCCGCTGATATTTAAAGACTATTTACTCACTCCCTTTATCTCCCTCTATCTCCATCTCTCTCCTAACAAGGCAAATACATTGACAACTCTAATATATCCAAATCATTATATTTGGTTATATTGATATGTCCTGGAACTTTGTTTTTGGTAAATGTTAATATTTTTCTTTCCTTGGCTTTTCTTTTTAGACAAAAAACAAAGAAAGAACTAGGAGTACTCAGTGAACTTTAATTTCAGTAATATCTGCTGCATCTAGTGGGGTTATTTCTCTTTGAGAATTCTTCCATCATGTCTTTTACTGTGGTTCTTGATTAATCTCTATGATACTTAAGAATATTTTGCTCATGTTCTCCCTCCTTCTCCTCCTCATTGGGACCTTGGGAGCTCAGTCCAGTGTTCCAGTGTGGGTCTCTGTCTCTATCTCCATCCATTACCAGATG
>NW_004949095.1:6859388-6868758 GCF_000317375.1 Microtus ochrogaster
TTTTCTCAATAAAAAAATAGGAAAAAAAAGAATATGTTATTATTCTATGATGGCTAATCTCAACTGGATTGGATTGAGAAATGCCTAGGAGACTGGTCAGTCATACCTATGTGTGTTTCTGGAGAACTCTGATGTCCTGAGAATAAACTCTTAATGGGTTCATATTAGAGAGACATTTGTAGAAGATAGTGAAAAGTAGGAGAGAAGGGCTGGTTGGAAAGTGTAAATGGTTGGAGGCAGGCCTTAGAAAGTGTACCTGGTCCATACTTTTCCTTGGACTCTGCTTCCTGGATGTTGTGAGATGAACAGTCTCTTCCTCCATGTTCTCTGCCAGCATGATGTGTTGCCACACTGCAGGCAGAGAAGAGATGAAGCCAGGACTGGGGACTGGAGCCACTGAAACTGTGAGCCAACGTAAATCATTCTGGCCTGAGAGTCTGACGAGGTATG
The DNA here is from genome assembly GCF_000317375.1 of Microtus ochrogaster. Lineage (NCBI taxonomy): Eukaryota > Metazoa > Chordata > Mammalia > Rodentia > Cricetidae > Microtus > Microtus ochrogaster. The sequence goes on from NW_004949095.1 coordinate 6,859,839, forward strand.
CTAGTCATAAAGATGGCAGCAAGTGCGAACAGCACTTATTTAGTTTTATTTAGCTCTTTGTTTAAAGTTCTTACAGGTGCCTTATGATGCTACATCATTGTCTCCTTGCTTTTAATGCTGTTACTGAGAAATCTAGGAGCACCCTGAATCTTTATAAATGGTTTCTTTTTTCTCTCAAATTTAAACTTATGATGTGTTTTTGTCTTAATTTTTTTTGATATTTTGAATTCTGTTGATGTGTCAGATTAACTAATAATCCTGATGGTTTTCCCTATTTTCCTTCACCATGTTTGGAGAAGACCATCATTTGATAGTGAAATTCTACTTTCACTTTTCCTCACTTTAATGCCATTTAGCTCATCATCTTGCTAGAGCTGCAGCTTTCCTTTTCAGACTTTTATGTTCAGGCTGTGAGTTTAGACTCTTCCAGGGATACCGGCTGCTCTGCTACTGTGCTTTTGAGGTGACAAAGTCTTTCATGTGTTGGTCTTGGTGAGCTGAAGGACAGAAAAGAGGTTCTTTTAGGCTAGAAGGTGCCAGTTGACCTAGTTTGTGCCAAACCTGTCTCCTCCCCCATTAGCATCTTCACGTCAGGGCTCCAGTTCAACTTTTCAAGTTCTTCATTCTCCATCTGTGCACTTATTTCTCCCAGAGATGGCATGGTGGAGGAACTATTCCATCTGTGCTCATCCCCATCTTGTCCAGAGCTGGAAAATACTTTGGGTTTGAACATCACCCCAAAATTTATGAGATAAGATAGAGTCTCAAGTATCTCTGTTGTGAAGCCCAGATGAAAGGCAAGACAAAAATCAGGGTCATTTGCAGTATAATGATGGCAGTGTTTTAATTAAAAAAAAAATCTTGTTGAAAACATAGAAGAACTGCCAGGGCCCAGGCAGTGAGCTGTAACACAAAATTGTGCAGTGGGAGACCCGCTGAATTCAAGCATCCTCTCAATCTAAAGTTCAAAGCCGAATCTGTGGCACAGCAGATAGAAGATAGGCCCCTGTGCTGCAGAGACATGCTCAGGGGGTGGAGGCAAAAAGCCCCATGTTGGACGCCAAAAATGATGCAGTGTAATAGACCAGCAAATAGGATTAATCAGGCTAACTTTAATATCAGCTTTATTAAGGGGAAAAAGGGAATGACTTACAAAACCAAGGTTCCAACAAAAAGCAGAAAAACAGAAGGGCAGGTGGGGAGCACACCCACATTATTTACAAATAAATAATAACTTCAGGGGATCCCGCCCTTCAAGCAAGGTTATTGGCTGGGCTTCCCCTACACCTGTGGGTAAAGAGAACACACCATTGTACTTCCTGGTTGGAACTCCAAGGCTGCACTGTAGACTGCTTTGAATCTCAGCAGCTGCTTCTAGAAAATTTTTTTCCATAAACCCACAAGATACATATTACTATCTTTGATTATTAAAAAACAAAAAACATACATTTATTTTTTGCCTAATTTAATAAAAACAGAGCAGTTAAAGAACACGTCAAATATAAAGTAAAAGATATGCAAAAAACTTGAAAACATAAAATAAATTTGGCAGATTCATGCACAGTTAAATAACAAAACACTTATTTTTTTTAGTGTAATTACCTCAACCAAGACTTTCGCTCTCCTTCCAAGACAGTTATGCCCCATTGAGCGCTCTCCTTGAGTAAGGGAGCTGCAACATCCTCTCTCCTTTCTGGCTGAGTGACAGAGAAGTCAGCTGAAACCTCAGTATTCTTACCTATACAAAGGAGATAATGACATCTGCCTCACAGTGGTGATTAGGGTCAGCTCCAATAAGGACTGCAAAGTGCCCCGCACAGGAGGATGTGCAATGCATGATGCTGTTCTTTCTTCCTGTTTTTTAAGATAGGTGCTCTGCTGTCATTCCCAGATGAATTGTTGATGAGTACACAGTTTTCTGTTAAACTGATCAACTGATATGTTGCCCAAGTTTCACTACAATGACACAGCACAGACAGCAGAAAATGGTATGTGTGCTTGCCATGGTGGAGCAAGCTGTCTACACTGTTATAGACCAAGGTTGGAGGGGACTGTATTGGAAGAAATAAAAGGGGAGTTGGAGGCAGAAATGGGGATAGTTATGAACATATTTCATCAAACACCTGGATGCAATTCTCAAGAAAAAAGTTTTAAAATATAGTTTTGTTTAAAAACTATCAAAAGAATTACAGAAAGACACTTTTGAGAAGTCCATGCAATTCGAAGATTCCAAAGGTTGTATGTGTAGGCAGAACACATGGGCTTTCATTTCTTTTTCTCTTGACCTTGGTTCTTTCTTCACGTGCTTAATGGCTAAGGTAAGATTGCTTTGAATATCTAGTTACATCGAAAGAGAGTTTAAATTTAAAGTCAAACGCTTGAGCTACAAGTTATCTATGTGAATTTTTTTATCGTTTTTATTGTACTATGCATTTTTCTCCACTCCTCTCCTTTGCTCCCCTCTCCCCTTCTCCTCTCCCTATGACCCCCACACACCCAATATGCTCTGGAGATCTTATCTTTTTCTCCTTCCTATGTAGATCCATATATTTCTCGTAGGGTCCTCTTGGTTGTCTAGTTTCTCTGGGGTTGTTATCTGTAGGCTGATTTTTCATTGCTTTATATCTAAAAGCCTCTTATGAGTGAGTACATATTGTATTTGTCTTTCTGGGTCTGGGTTACCTCACTCAATATGTTTTTTTCCTAGATCCATCCATTTGCCAGCAAATTTCAAGAGTAGTACTCCATTGTGTAAATGTACCACATTTTCTTTATCCATTTTTTGGTTGAGGGGCATCTAGGTTGTTTTCAGGTTCTGGCTATTATGAATAATGTTGCTATGAACATAGTTGAGCCACAGGTCCTTGAGGGTATAGTTGAATATCCTTTGGGTATATACCCAAAAGTGGTATTGCTGGGTCTTGAGGTAGATTGTTTCCTAGTTTTCTGAGAAATCTCCATATTGATTTCCAAAGTGGACTGTTCAAATTTGCACTTCTACCAGCAATGGAGGAGTGTTCCCTTTACCCCACAACCTCTCCAGCATAAGTTGTCATCAGTGTTTTTGACCTTGGCCATTTGTACAGGTGTAAGATGGAATCTCAGAGTTGTTTTGATTTGTGTTCCTCTGATGGCTGAGGATGTTGAGCATTTTTTTAAGTGTCTTTCAGCCATTTTAGATTCCTCTGTTGAGAGTTCTCTGTTTAGGTCTGTACCCCATATTTTAATTGGATTATTTGCTCTTTTGATGTCAAATTTCTTGAGTTCTTTGTATATTTTAGAGATCAGTCCTCTGTCCAATGTGGGGCTGGTGAAGATCTTTTCCCATTCTGTAGGCTGCCGTTTGTCTTGTTGACTGTGAATTTTCAATAGAAGCTGAATAAAATAGTTAATTCTGTGTGTAGCAAAAAGATTCTAATTGGTCCAGGCACTCTACTGTCTCACATGACAAAGTGTTTTGGCATTTGTCTGTGGTCAGGCTCCTTACTCATGATATTGACTGTCCAATAACAATAATAATCCAGTAAGAACCATGAATGAGTATTTGTGATTCTTGACCATAATGGCTATTCATAAACATTAATCATCTTATCTTTGTATGTGTAGGAACATATATGTGTATATGCATGTGCACATGTATGTGGGTTTTTGTGCACGTATGTGTGGATGCCAGAGGACAAGCTCAGGTGTTTTGTTTTTCAGGGGTTGCTCACATCTGGTACTCTTCTGCTTTCTGAAATTGTGTCTACATGGTTTCAAAACTTTTACGTAAGGAAACCCCCATAGACTCCAAATGTTCTCTTATTTAACCCATTGTTAGGGGCTCTTAAGGACACAGACATGGATAAAAGGTCCGCCTCCATCTAAGTCATTTCACTAGTGATCCAGGGTTATATTAATTAAAGCTCTGTTCTTCAGTAAGATGAAAAGCTGTGGGGTATTGCATTTCTTAGTTTCTTGCTTTAAAATAATTTCTCCACAGCTCCTCAACAACTGCCCCTGCTCTGGTGCCGAGACAGCAGGCTGGGCTGGAGGCTGTCAGCAGAACCAGATGTGGGAGGCGAGAGCAGCCTTGCTTTTCTTCACAGCGTAAGGAATTTAGTAGCTTAGGGAGAGCAGGAGCCTTGCTGAACTTTGCTCCTGGCTTTGCCACTGGGGTTCAGGTGTCCACTGCAGGGGTGATTTCATAGACTTTGCCTTTGGTAAGAGGGGAAGGATCCTGAGACGAACAATGACACGGGATCTTCTGTTTATTACCGACCAGTTTCCAAAAGATAAGGGCAGAAGGAGACTACAGAGAGAAAGTGAGCTGGTGGAGCTTGGCGGTCCCTGCAAGGCTGAGATTTCTGTCCTGCAGGTTATCACTCTCCTATGGGGTTCCATGTCTCCTCAGAACTGAGGAGCACAGTACGTACTTCTGAAAGTCACAGTTACAGAGGCATGGAACCAAATGCCCTGTGCTAATCCTTCATTGGTGTACCCACTGTTGTGCACGGCTCCCGTATGCCAGCTTGTGCCAGGCTTATCCTCAGCTGCTCCAACTTCCTTCAGGAAGCCAGAGGGCTGTTTAACCTTGATTGACCTTGGAGTGTAGGGTACTTCAGAAGTAGATTGTCTTCTCCAGAACTCCCTCTGGTGCTTTAGTTTGTATTCATTTCATTCATCTGACATCTCTTGAGATGGGTGTGACCTCCTGTTTACAGCATATATAACTGAGATCCAGGGAGTTGGGAAATCCTTAGAACTAGAACGGGATTCAACCTCTGATTTGACTCCGTGCAGTTTTTCTGGGGGCAGTGAGTCCTGTCAATGGAAGTCCAGAGGACAACTGTCCTTAGCCCTTGGGAAATGCGTTCCATAATGAGCAAGGATGGTGGCCATCCCAGGAAGAATAGACAAACCTTCCACTGAACGCCCCCCTTAGATTCCGTTTGAATTTGACTTGTCTGATTTATGGAAATTAATGAGCTACTAGATGTGGACCTGGTATGCCTTGATAAAAAGACTTATTTTTAGTGCCTTAGCATTTAAAAGAATCTGTTATAATTTCATGCTTAAATAACACTGAATAAGGGCCTGTGTTTGTCTGGCATAATTGGAAGAAGCAAAGGGAAAGGGAAGCATATTTCTAAACAAATGGCATGAATCCATTTGGGGGAGGCATTTGAAGACAGAGGGCCCCAAATAAAATAAACATCCAGAGTGCTGTCCTCTCTTTGGGGAGCCTTCCCCACAGGCTGAAGATGACTCTGAGGATACAAAGGCCCCCACACCCAGGATCGAGACAAACAGGTGATGGGACAGGAAGCCAGAGGAGGTGGCCTTAGTTAAAAGTGTGGCTATCCATCAAAGAGGCAAATAGGATTGCTTGAGGCTGAAGCAGAAGAGACAGGAGGGACTGTCCTTCCCATCTAGGACCACCTCAGGGATGATTTATTGACTTGTCCTTTTGCTTTAACATCAGCATCCCCTGGCCTCTGAGACCTCCTGTCACGGTACCTGAGGCAATGGGGAAAGCAGGCTGGAATTAAGACGCCGGGGAGAGATTAGGGACTATGAAATGGTACCTCGCTGCATTCCTGATTTAGGCATAGCCCACGTGACAGAATGTCTCTCACACAGCGCTCGCACTCTCCAGAGGCCTCCTCTTCCAGTGGCTTGCCACTCCTCCGCCCCTGCTTCTCCTGTGGCCACGCCCCTTATCTACCACAGTGGCTCTCAGTCCTGACTGCAGCCAGCCCTTTTCGCCCATGGTGAAATTTTGCTCTTTGTGCATTTGCATTTCTGCTGACTGCAAGGATCAGTTTAATTTCATGGGTGTCATTTCCTTCAAGAAATCTCTGTCTGAGCAGCGGCCCATCGAATCCCCGATAAAACATATTTTCCTACGGTAATGATTTTATGGGCCCATAAGTCATGAATTTATTATGATCTCAGCCCCTGCTGCTGATTGCTGTAAAATGCAAAGTAATTAACAGCGAGCGGTAGCAGTTATTCCCACCTGGTAACGTGTTCCTTCGTTCGCTGATGGGTTTGATTAAAGTAATGACTAAAGAGTGAAGCCGGGCTGTAAAATATTAGCATGATTAATGCTGTATCCCAAATAAGAAACAAAACTAACGCGGTACTGTCTGAAAAGCTAAAAAAAAAAAAAAAAAAAAAAAAGAAAGAAATACACAATCCCTCCTCTCTCCCCACTCACACTTCCCTTAAGCAATTGTTCCAGCTCATTTCGGGCACGTCTTTCTTCCTATTAAATAATGTATAGACTCCAAGGCCAGGGGCCTAGCGGAACATATCTTGAGGTGTTCATAACACCCAGAGTACTGGTGTTATATCCGACACTCTCAACCCCCAACTTTCCTCTTGGCTTTTCAGGATGGAGCTGAGTGGGGATGTATTTTGAGCTGCATCCACAGTTGCTGAAGAGTTCTCAGTCACTCTGCTCTACGCAAGGCGCTGCTTCACCAGCTAACGGAAAGATGGGCAGGGATGAGACGGGCTTTGGCAAAAGATGAAGCCCAGAGAAAGCTGCAGAATGAGATGATAGGTGGCTAGGAGGATGGTGGCCAGAGAGATGGCAATGAAGATCAACTCTCAGGCTCAACTGTGCAACATCAGGAGCACCTTAGTCACTACGTGAGCATAGGTCTTGGGATGTACAAGAACTCATACAAATACCGTCGGTGGTCCCCACTTAGCTTTCTTTTATCTCCATGCTCTGAAGAGGCTCTGCACCTTTTGTGGAAGACCAAATGGGGGACTCTTTGGGTAATAAGTTTGAAGGAAGCTCTGCCGATGGAATTAGTGCCCAGTCCTGCCCTCTTAACTCTGAGAGAGATTCATGTTACAGAGGACCAAAACACTGGAGTCAGGCATTCCTCTCCAGGAGTAGCTGTGGGCAGGTGGTGGCAGGGAGGGCCAGCTATGCCAGGGATGGAGGAGGTGGTGTCCTGAACAAGTAAGAGGGGTGTGTTTGCTTCTCCAGTGGCTGTGAAGCTGAAGTCTCAATTTTGTGAGTTGGGGAAGAAAGCAGAGGAAGAAAGTCGGGGTTCGCAGGAGGCTCGTGTGGAAGGAGACTCCTTCATGTTTGGCTTTGGAAAGAGAGGAAGGCCTTTCTGATGAGAGGTTTGGTCAAAGGCTGGAACACTAGTGCTTCAGGAAGATGAGAGTCCCTTTCCTTAACTTCTTACTGGATGCCAAGTGGACGCCAGGCACAGGAAAACAGTCTTTACTATTTAAAGAAATCTCCTGGTATAGAAACGTAAGCTAAAGCAAAAAAGCAAACTTAATTGGCAAAGGGCAGACATAGGAGGCCTGAGACCTGAGGCAGGGACTCTTGGCCATGGTGGATTTGAGAGAAGCAAGGAGGGGCTGGAGAAGTAATACCATGTTGTCTGCTTCAGTGATACTATGTCCATCTAAGTCCTCTGAATCCCTGGCATATTTGGAAGGGGAAGAGCTTCTTTTATGAGGACAAATGGGTATCATATACCAACTTCAAGCAGGGTAGCAGGGAAAACAGTCCTATTAAAGTCACAACTCCTTTTGCTTCAAGGAAAGTTCAAAACATTTAGGAACTCTAGGAGCCTTTGGTCTTAGATTAAGAATAGTAGTGTATAAGCTTGTTTTGAAGATTCTAGGACCTGGGCTAGTACTGGACGCTGGGTATGTGCTTGGCAAGAATGCACGAAGGTCTGGCTTCAGCTTCTGATTTCACATAGACCAGAAGTGGAGGTGCATTCCTGTAATTATAGGGCTCATGAGGAGGAAGTATGGAGGTTAAAAATTCTGGGTCATTCTTGGCTGCACAAGGAGTTTGCTGCCAGCCTGGAATACCCGAGACCCTATCTAAGAAAACTTCTATTTGAGGACCTAATGAATGGTTCAAATTTCCTCTCAGGAAAGAGCAGATAATGGGGCCAGACCCTAAATAGTGCCCAGTCACTTAACGGACTATGTTTCAATGCTAAGTTTCTGGAGGCCCTGTTTTCAAATAAACAGGCCCCCTGGTTGTGCATGGACAGTCAAAACAATACCCAAAATATTGGCTTGCTATCAATCCCAGGGGTGTCACCTGTGCCGCCTGGGAATGAGCTCAGCAGCACAGCTTTCCACATTTACTCCTTCAGCAGAAAGATGTCTGCTTCCCAAGGGGCAGGTCTTCTTGAAGCAGAAAGATGAAGTTATGGACCAGGAGACCGGAAACAGAGTTTCACTTCCTTTCCTAAGCATTTAAAAAGAACCATCCCTGTTGCATGATGCTTCAGAAAAAAATATGAAGAACTTGGGCTGTTTCTGCCTTTTCCTTGCTGGACATTTATTTCTTCTCTCAGGGAGAGAGGAAGGGAATGTTATTGAGATCAAGGTGTGGGCACCAGGAAGACAAATGCACAGCCCTCCCTCCCTCTACCACAGAGCAGGTCAAAAAATGATTGTGTTGGGCATGAAGGATTTACGTTTGCCTTGAGTCAGTCAGAGTGTCAGGGTAAATCAAGGCTGACATTTTTAGCATCTGGGAAAAAAAAGCAATTGCGTTTTATGTCTACATTTTGCTCAGCTAATCAAGGTGCGGAAGAGAGTGTGCCTGGGGGAACTTTTCCACTTTTTATCATTTAGGTAGGGTTTGGTTTTCCCCATAGAAACATGGGGCAAGTTTGTAAAGGCTTCGGTTTAGAGTATGGGGAAAAAGGAAAAGGTCTCCTTGTCAGACTTGATTTGAAGAGATTCATTGGCAAAATGTCCCAACGGTAGAGGAAAGGGACCTCAGCAGGGCTAGATGAGAGTTATCCGAGCAGTCTTAAGGACAGCTCTGGACAAGGACATGCAAGACTCTCTATAAAGAATTTTGTCCTTTGTTTATGAACATAGTAGAGCATATACTTTGGTTGTATGATAAGGCCTCTCTTGGGTATATTCC
>NW_004949095.1:6869639-6871483 GCF_000317375.1 Microtus ochrogaster
GGGAAGGGAGGGAAATGGGAGGCGGTGGCTGGGAAGAGACAGAAATCTTTAATAAATAAATAAATTTATAAAAAAAATAAAAAATAAAAAGGGACCTTTAAATGTCACTTAAAAAAAAAAAAAGAATTTCGTCTCTCCACAGGCTTCCATCAGTACCCGGGACTCAACAGAAACACTGGGGGAAAACTAGTTGGATGCTTTTGAGTAAATTGACCATCTGCTAATTGTCTCCTAATCAGTCATTTAACAAAAGCAGTCAGAGGAGTAACTACATAGATCCATTAGCATTCTGATCCAGCCGATGCATATTGACACAAGCTGTAGCTAATACGTGTAAAGGGAAAAGAAAAAAAAAACTAACAAATTAGTAATATTTCTTTTTAGCTTTCTGTTTCCAAATTCAATTATTGGTTTATCTAAATGCTTTGCCTTAGTAAATAAGGATGCATTTAGATTTCAAAATCTTATATTTTCTGCCATGGATTATGTTTAGTACATAATAATTCCATGTGTTGACAGACAGTAATTGTGACAGTAACTTTTAGTGAAGAGGGGTGTTGTGGGATATTTAACTATGCAAAGATGTGGTACATTTGTTTTTGCTGTATTTGTTTAATTATATAAAGATGTTTTGCTGTTTCATTTAGCCCACCTAAAGTACCTGATTGGTCTAATAAAAAGCTGAATGACCAATAGGCAGGTAGAGGAGGGATGGGTGGGGCTGGCTGGAAGAGAGAATACATAGGAGGAATGTAGGCTAAAGAGAAGAGATGGAGGGAGAAAGAGAAGGAGACACCTGGGACCACCCACCAGACACAGAAGAGTACATACAGAATGAAAGGTAGAAAACCTCAGGCAAAATGTGGATGAAGAGAAACTGGCTAATTTAAGTTATAAGAGCTAGAGGGATGAGTTTAAGGCCGAGCATTTATACTAATAATAAGTCTCCATGTCATGATTTGGGAGCTGGCTGGTGGCCTGGAATAGAGCCCGACACATTGCCTTATGAAATCTCCAAAGCCCTTGGACCCACTTACAACCTTTGTTTTACCAATAGGAAAACCGGGGCCTAGTGAGTTTGGCTGATGAACTCAAGAGTTCCCTCGAGCTCTTCCAAGCTGGCTGCAGCCAGTGAGGATCTTGAACCAAGGCAGTTATGACTCCACAGCCCTCTCCCCTATCTTCTCTGCACACGGTTTCAGATTCGATCATAGCGGAAACACACAGCTTTCTTATAATACTGTTGGAAATAAAAGATCCAACAAGAACAGATTGTTATATATTTCTAGATTTCGTTCTTTCTGGCTCTGAAAATGTTTGGCAAGGAGCTACAATTCCTGATCACGGGCATTCACAATGAGAAATAAGAGCTAAGTGCATTGTGCACTTCTCAGGTGCCAGGCCTTTAAGCTCTTTGTAAGAGCACACTCGTAAAAGTCCCACGTAGGCCTGTGGGTCTATTATGATCCTGTTTACCAGGTGAAGCAACAGAGGAAAATTTCCTAAAAAGTGACATCCAGGATTGGAAGCTTGGGAGCAGCGTTAGGGCCTGTATCCTTAAATATTCTGCTAGATAGTGATAGCAGTGACTGGCCCAGAAAGTATGTTCCTGGTGAAAACAGTTTACCTTGTGTGTGTGTCCAGACATAATTGATGTGTGATGTCTGACTTACAAGATTTCAGATTCTCTCTCTCTCTCTATCTTTGTTTTTTTAAGTTTTTGTTTGTTTGAGACAGGGTTTCTCTGTAGTTTTGGAGTCTGTTCTGGAACTAGCTCTTGTAAACCAGGCTGGTCTCGAACTCACAGAGATCCACCTGCCTCTGCCTCCTGAGTGCTGAGATTA
>NW_004949095.1:6871698-6881164 GCF_000317375.1 Microtus ochrogaster
TATATATATAAAACGTGTGTGTAAGAATATACATTCACATGTGTGAACAACATGTTGGTGTGATTGGAAACTAGAGGTTGACTTTGGGTGTCTTCCTCTTTGGTCACTTTCCACCTTAGACATCAAAATTTTGACCCAGTTCTTGCCCGTTTTGCTGGTCCAGTTGGTTTGCTTCTGGGAACTGTGGTCTCTGCCTCCAAGTGGCTTTTATATAGGCACTGGGAATCTGAACTTCTGGACCTCGCACTTGTGTGGCAAGCACTTTACCTATTGATCCACATCTCAAATGCCATTTTTCTTAAAAAATATTTTTTATTTTTAGTACATATAATTTCAAAGGAATATGGAAGAAGAAAATATTTTCTGTGATTTATTTCAATTTGTATTTTCTTGTCTGAGGCCCTCAAGACCCTTACAAGTCCTGTAAGGTGGTAATGGAGACCTTAATGTTATGTTCAGCATATGACAAAAGCTAAACTAAAATTGATTTACTCAAAATAAGGTGCTAGAGAGAAAAATCAAACATCAAGTCCATGGAATTCTATTGTCAGTGAGGTAATGTGAACTATTGCACACTCTTTCTAAATGAATACAGATAGGGGAATAGAATATTCTCTACTAAAGGTTCTCAATTAGGCAAAATAATATCCACAATAAGAACCTTCTAGGGAAGAGAACAAAGGGAGTCTTTGAAGACAGAAAGACTATGAGCCTCTGACAAAAAGATTTTTTTCTTCCCCTCGTTGCCTGGTTATTTGTTGGAAATTTTGCAAAATACCTTTCAAAATTCTATGATATAATTTATGTAAAGTGTTATGCAAATACTAGTTTTTGTTATTAATATCAACAGTAATAGTTATGGTAATGATCTTTCCAGAATCTGTGATTTCAAGTAACAACTTTATCAGGAACCTTCACTTTCCATCTTCCACTCCCCGGGTCAGATCTGTGAAGTGCTGTGCTGCCCAGAGTTGCAGCAGGCTATGTGCACACCTTACACCTCTATGTGGGGTTGTGTTGCTGCCCCCCTTCTTGCTCTGCCTAGCTGCACATTACAGAAGAACTTGGTTCAGAAAACTTATTTGAAAGGGTGATGAAGCATTTGGGTTGAGGTGTGGGTTTTCACTCCCACTTTTTTTTTCTTTTCTGCTATTAATTAGACAAACTTCACCACCAAATACTCTTCCACGGAGGATGGAGCTCTGTGAAAAGCAAGATGTGAAAATCTGGATGTCATTGTTTTGTGTGTCTACCCACACGAGACTGCATATCATGATGGGTTGTGAAGTTGGACACTGCTAGATGTGCTTCAACATGCAATGTGATGCCAAAAAGGATCCAATTTCAGACCTCCATCCTTTCAAACTGGTTGTTTCTAAACACTTTAGAGAGCGTCTGAGCAATGCTACTAATTGGATAGAGATTAGCACATAATCAAATCACATCTGCTTTAAAAAATCAGAGCCCTCTTTATTAAAATAGCATGAAGTGTAAATTAATCTATGGCATCTGTACTCTACTCTTGGTTTAAAAGAATAATAAGTTGAGCGAGATTGGAGTTGCTCTAATCTTTAATTGTTACCAATCACTTTTAGCTCTGTTTCTGTATTCTTTCATCTCCTCTCGAAGGGAACTTTACATCCTCTCCTGGCTTGCTGAGGCTTATAGAGTATGTCCTAGATCCTCCCCCAGTTTCTGCCTCATGCTTATCATAGGCAAGCCCTGAGGTCTCACGAGCCCCCCCCCCACTTCCTCTCAGAGTGCTTTTCTCTCTAGACGTTCCCTCTGCTTCTCTTTTGCAGAGAGCTATTTTTCTTCTTTAGCTGAGCCTCGGAGGCTGTAGCTCCCAAGCTTCTAAAACAGTGGGGCACCCCTCTTGATGCCTTGCGTGAAAGGTGATCAGGGGCTTTTGGATCCACAGCGGCCCCCTTCCATTCTTCCTGCTATTCTTCCCTTCTCTGAAGCTCATTTCCTTTCCACGGAGTAGGTCTCCCAGGCAGTATCAGCTTCCACAGCCTGCCAAAAAATTTGCCAACACTTAAAAAAAAATCCTTTCCTCTTATTCCTGTTACTTAGACTGAATCATGTAGTGAGAATTTATTGTATAGGAAAGGGAAGCATAGCCCTGACCTTCACAGGTTGCTGTGTTAGGAATGTGGTTTCGTGCTGGCTGGTTTTTATGTCAGCTTGACATAGACTACAGTCATCAGACAGGAGGGAGCCTCAGTTGAGAAAATGACCCTATAAGACCTGGCTTAGACAAGACTGTGGAGCATTTTCTTATTCAATTATTGATCTGGGCCCAGCCCATTGTAGGTGGTACCATCCCTGAGCTGGTGGTCCTGAATTCTGTATGAAAGCATGCTGAAGAAGCCATGATGAGCAAGCTAGTGCACCCTTCCATGCCCTCTGCATCAGTCCCTCCCTCCAGGCTCCCTCCCACCTTGTTTGATTTCCTGTCCTGATTTCCTTCAGTGATAGACTATGAATATGGACATGTAAGCCAAAGAAACCATTTCCTTCCTAACTTGCTTTTGTGGTCATGGTATTTCATCATAGTAATAGTCACCCTAAGACATGTTAGGTGGAGATATGAGTTCATATTAAATGATACCAACTTTCCCAAGATCATTTCTGCAGATCTGGGGAGCTAGGCCTCACATGAAATATACTAGCGACTGAAAGTAATATGCCAAGGACTCACTTTATAGACCAGCAAAAGTAGGAATATTATCGCGTTTTCAGTTTAATGAGTCCAAATCTGGGCTTTCTAATTTATTTCTGAGTCTTAGCTTTCAAGCCCATAAAATGGGGATGCTGCTTATCCCACAGGAGTGTCTGAATAAATGTGATTTTGTGTTTAAGGTGGCTAACAGACTATATGATAGGCCCATGGGAGTCATTACTGCATAGTAGGTCAGGAGTGTAAAAGATGAGCTTTGGGCTCTACAAAACTTTATTTTGTCACTGCAGTCATGTCTTGAGCAAACTCTGAACACTGATGAAAACAGATGAGAATGACGTTGCCAGGAATAAGCTCCTTATGCAATCTCAGTCTTTGACGTCAGCAGAGCTGTACATCAACTGTGTACACTGGGTGCCTAGGGGACTTTGCCCATCAGGTGGCCAGGAGGCAGGAGGCAGGAGGCAGTCTTGGATTAATTTCTTCTGGTCTTCAGGCAGTGCCTCTGGTGGAAAAATGACATGACTTCAATCTTTAGAAGCTAGGAGAAGGGAATAGAAGATAAGTCTCATGAAAGATCCACAAGTCAGAAAGAGTCTCAGAAAAAACTCAACCCAGGAACTTCATAGAAAAACAAGTGCAAAGATGAAGATTGAAAAATGGGGGGAAAAGATGCAAACTTACTGAGAGTACAAGTATTCATGAAAATTAGAGATCTGTTGGAATTTCAGGTAAAAATCAAGATGGTAGAAGCTTATGTGGGAAACCCTATCATTAGTGTGTGGTGTTGATTCTAGAAATGGGCATGTTGGAGTGTGGGTGAGGGCTGCATTCAGGAGTGAATGTGGTCATGTTTTCTCTAACAAAGACTCACTCCTCCAAATACTTCCAGGATCCCATGCTTCCCTACCAGTCTTCCGTACTCTCCTCTCCTCAGCACCGACAGTCTCTCCCTTCCTTTCTCTATTACTTCTGGCAGTTTGAACACGTTCTAGCATTTGTTAAGTTAAAGCTGGATGGAAACAGAACTCTGTCTAGGTCCCATTCCCCCTTCCGGCGAATGCCTCAATTCAACATAAAACTTTGCCCACGATTTATCAAATTGTGGTTTTAATGTTCTGGCTCTTCATTCTTCAGTTCTTTCCTTCGTGTTGAAGGTAGCCCAAGTTTATTGACCACATCATTGTGCCGTCCAATGGCGAATTCTGAACCTCCATTTTTATCAGTCTCCCAGATGCATTTCCCGTGCCGGCTACAGTTTTTACAGTCTTTGGCTTCTGTAGCTCACCACACTGGCTGGTAATCCTTCCCCCCGGGCTGCTCCCATGGGTCTCTTCTTCCAGCACTGGCTCTTGAGTGTAGGTATGTTCCAGGGCTTATCCCCATTCATTGCGGTTCTCTAGAGAAACATAAATGATAGGGTAAATATATACTACAAAAGGGACTTCTTAGGTTGGCTTATGTGATATGGGCTGGGTCCAATGATTCCATTTGTATTCTGGGGAAGCTAAGAACTAGAATACTGCTTGGTTCACAAGACTGAATGCCTCAGCAGTCCCAGTCTGGTGCCGAGAGTAAAGTGGTTCTCAACCTCTGGGTCGCAGTCCCATTGGGGTTGAAAGACCCTTTCAAAGGGGTCTCCTTAGACCATCAGAAAACATTTCCATTACAATTCACAACAGTAGCAAAAGTACAGTTAGGAAATAGCAACAAAAATAACTTTATAGTTGGGTGTCACCACCGCATGGGGAACTGTACTAAATAGCCACAATACTAGGATGGTTGAGAACCATAGCTCTCCATCCTTGGGGAGCTGCAGGTCTTTAGTCTGTCCTGGAAACCAGAAGAAGCTGTGTGGTGGCGGGGGCAAAGGATGGCAGCCACAGTAGAAGCAGCAACAAGATAAAGGGGCTTACCAGCAAGAAGTGAAGGCCTGCCAGGAGCACTGCTCTTTCCCAGGCTCTCTGTCCCCTAGACCCCCTGGGCCACTGCTGGGAAATTATGCTCGTTCTGAGGAAGGGTCTTTTCCCCTCAGTTGATCCTTTCTGGAAATACCCTCACAGACCCATCTTTTGTGAATACGGATCCAAACAATTTGATGATTAAGGTTAACCATAACAAGTTTGGTGGAGGTGGTATGCATCTTTAATTTCAGCACTCAGGAGGCAAAGGCAGGAGAATGTCTGAGTTTGAGGTCAGTCTGATCTATGGGGTAAGTTTCAGGACAGCCAGGCCTATACATGAAACCCTGTCTCAAAAACAAAACAAAAACAAAACCAACCAAACAAAAAACATTAACCGCTACAGCTCTGGATCTCTCGTGTCTCTCCCAGTCTGCTTCTGAGGTCATGCTTCCTAGGTCATTCCCACAATCCCTGGGGCTTTAGGTGACATCTGTAGCCTGATGGCTTTCACATTTATGATTCTGGTCCAGAAGTCTCCTTTGAGAGTTAGACTTAAATACCCAACTGACTTCTTGACATTTCTACGTGGGTCATCTCCAAAGAAAAGTGAAAATTGCACTTCCCATTTCCCTTCCAAACTTGTCCCTTTCCCCGAACACCCTGCCTTCTCAAATGAGGCTACAATTAATACAGTTGCTCAAGCCTTTGGCCCTCAGTTCATTAACAAATCCTGTCCTACCTATCACACTGATTCATTCATTTCTTTCAATTAACAGTTACCACCGCTTCTCCTTGTTTGTGGTAATTATATGCTATAAAGTTTCTGGGAACTCTGATTTAGTGAATACTGAACCATTGCTGCTAGGAAAAATGTAGGTTAGGTTCCGGCAAGCTCCTGTTCACAACATTTTTGTTGTTGTCATTGTTAAATAATCAATACATTTTATGTGCGTTTCTGTTTAAAGGCCGCTTTCTTTAAGAAGTGTCATTGATTCAGCCACATTGACCTCGCAGTCAACAGCCCGACAGCTCGTGTCTGAATGAATCTTATCTAACACTTGCCTTTTCCCTGTAAGGCAAATCACAACCTTGCGTTTTCCAATACTAGACAGTGTCTCAACTTTATGCCTGGGCCATCGTAAAGCGGTAGACGCACACACATGCAAAGTCACACAAATATGAGAAAAGCAGCACTGGAGAGTCCTCAGAAAGGACACCGAACTACGATGTGACCACTGAAAAAGATATGAGAGCCAGATCTTGTTTGTCTCAGCTGTGACTGTCCACCACTCAAGATTTTTACCCATCTGCATATGAAGGTCTGGAAATGGAGGCAAATGTACTGTAAGCATTGATTTTGGTGGCTGCACATAAATTTAATGAGTGGATTCACAAATATGAGATCTGCGAATTGTGATGTTCAACTGTGTCATGTTTACGTACGAGGCTCTGCTGGGAGCTGAACACCGCTAAGAAAAACACACACGGTCCTTTTCTTCACGAACTATAACCATTTAAACCCCTGAGTACAGTCGGAACCCATTTGCTTTTCTCAAGTTCTTCCACTGTCTCCCCTTGTTCTTGTTGATTTTCAATGCCAACTTGACCAGACTAAGGATATATAGGGAATGACTATAGCACTGCTCTGTTTGCAGAGGAGGTTGCTGTGTCTACTGGTGGACTGAGTGTATGAGTTCTGCCCTGGGTACAAGGTAGGGTTCAGGCAGAGGAAAAATACAAAGGGAAGATGAGTTTCCCTTCCCCTGTCCTGGAGCTGAGGTGTTCTCTCCTCCCACTAACTTCAGTCTCACAGGCTATCTGGCTTTGGAGTCTACAGATTAGCTAACAGAATCTTGGTTCTGAGGATTGTGGCCTCAGACTGAGGAGTGCATTATTGGTTTTGCTGGTTCTGAGGCTTCTGGACTTGAAAAGGGGCATGCACCTGCCATTCCTGGGTCTCCAGCCTACAGGGGCTGTGGTGGGATGTCTCGTGTATCTATAATGAAATAATTAACCTAATAAACCCCCCTCAAATATCTAGATACCTACTTACATATTGGTTTGTTTCTCCTGGATAACCCCGATTAATATTTGTCATTTGAACAATTCCCTCTTAAGTGATCCGCTCATAGTTCAGGTCCTTTTAAATTCCTTTTCCAATTATGACAGGAGTCATTCCTTTATGTAGAAACAGCATTACTCCACTTCCCATAGTGATTTCCCACCCAGATACTTCCCAGGGCGGTGGGGTCCTGTTTACCTCTGCCAGCTCATCTTAAACCACAGTTCCCTCTGCATGCTTCCTTCGCCGGGCTCCCTTTCAGATTTTTATGTGCAGAAAGCTTTTTACTGCTTCCGAGTCTTTGCACCTGCTGTCTCTGAGCCTGCAGCACTCGGAGAGTATCCGTGTCTCCTTGGATCTTCCTCTTAGAGCACCTCCCCTGAATACCAAGCCCTGCTTTGTTATTCCATACACAACCAGACCTTATTTATTTTTTATCCTTCTTTTTTAGCACTTATTTTTTTTCTCTTACTGGTTTGGGATATTGCCCTCATTAGATTTTAATCCCATGAAGATGGAGATTATGTTAATTTTGTTTATCACTCGTTCCTCAGCACCCAGTACAGTGCCTGGTAAAGAAAGTGTGTAATCGATATTTAGTGAATAAATTAGTCCATTACCTAATAAATTCCTTAAGAGCACCAAACAGTACTGTGGATCAGCTTGTTGTGCTAGCTCAGGCAGAAACGCTGGAGCGTTATTTTCATCCAACTTGCTTTTTTCCCCTATTTCCAGTTGCATGAGGGATCCTGGCACATTCAGCAATGACTGACTCACGTTAGGCCCTGTTACAGGTGAAGAAGTGATGTCACATGGGCCGTGTCTTCTGAGCCATCCCACATAATTAAGATCCCCTGGCAGTGGCTTGTTGTTCCATCCATCACTCCTAACATACTTTGAGATCCACAAAAGAGGGCTGATATCCACATCTAGCAATCTCATGAAGTGTTGTTTGGACCTCACCTAAGGAGAAGCTTTGGAGCAGGTAGGTGAAAACCAAGCGGGCTGCCTGGGTAGGTAGCCAACATGCAGTCTTCAGAAAGCTGGAAGCCACTGCCGGGAAGGGGACACAAAGGGTTCTAATACTGTGTCTGGAGTTTTCAGAGTGTGGTCTGTGTACCATCTACACTGAAATCACCCATAGTGGTTAGAGGACAGTGAGAGTCAAGGATGTTAGCCTTGAATGCTTGTTTTTAAAAAAAAAAACATTCCTCAGACTCCACCCTTAGAGGTGCTGTGGAGACACAGTGTGAGCCCCTGAGCCCTGGGAATTCCAGCCTAGAGGAATTCTAAGGTCACATTATCTCTTTACAGTTGGGACTTATGATATCATGATTATCTGGTTCACATCCTCCTGTCAAATGTTTATTGACAAGTTCTAAGTGGCAGTCACTGCTCTTGGATTTGGAGGTTGTGACTAATTGATGTATCATCTTGGCTGGGTGCTTCCATTTAGATCTTGAACGTCCTCGAAAGGCACACAATGAAGGCTTGGTCTTTCCATCCTGTGTCAGTATGCGACTTTGTAGAGGCACTAGGCAGTGGGGTCTGGGAGAGGGAAGTTAGGCCATTGAGAATGAGTCCTTGAAGAGGCTTTTGTGACCCCACTTCCTTCCTCCCTTTGCTTTCTTTCCTACCATGAAGTGACCAGTTTTGTTCTGGTAAGAGCTCCCTGCTGCCATCAGGTCCAACGTGGGGGACAGTATGTAACTTCATGAAAAAATATAGAAACCTCTGTAAATTCATTTCTCATCCTTCCCCCAAGTAGCCCTAGTCACTATTGCCATCGTATTGTATAAAATCTGTACAAACCTAATGATGCAATTTCTTTAAATAGCAAGATCCATTTTATAAAAATTAAAAAGGAAAACCATATTTATATTTATGTATATACCTACAATGTTCAGTGACCTTAATGTTTTCTACAAAATCTGTCCCATCTACTTAGCAGTATCTTATTTTACTGTAAGAGGCATTTGTTGATTGCTATATAAATCTACTTAGGAATTAGGCTTTGATCTCAGTACTCAGGCGGCAGAGGAAGGTGGAACTCTGTGAGTCCAAGGCCAGCTTGGTTTGCAGCAAGAGTTCTAGGACAGCCAGGGCTAAATAGAGAAACCCTGCCTCAAAAAAACCAAACAAAACCAAAATTTTCACCTTTATTTTTTTTAATTTATTTATTTATTAAAGATCTCGTCTCTTCCCCGCCACCGCCTCCCATTTCCCTCCCCCTCCCCCAATCAAGTCCCCCTCCCTCCTCAGCCCAAAGAGCAATCAGGGTTCCCTGCACCGTGGGAAGTCCAAGGAACCCCCACCTCCATCCAGGTCTAGTAAGGTGAGCATCCAAGCTGCCTAGACTCCCACAAAGCCATTACGTGCAGTAGGATCAGAGACCCATTGCCATTGTTCTTGAGTTCTCAGTAGTCCTCACTGTCCACTATGTTTAGCAAGTCTGATTTTATCCCAGGCTTTTTCAGACCCAGGCCAGGTGGCCTTGGTGAGTTCTCAATAGAACATCCCCATTGTCTCAGTGTGTGGGTGCACCCCTCGCGGTCCTAAGTTCCTTGCTCGTGCTCTCTCTCCTTCTGCTCCTGATTTGCACCTTGAGATTTCAGTCCTGTGCTCCAATGTGGGTCTCTGTCTCTGTCTCCTTTCATCGCCTGATGAAGGTTAATATTCAGAAGGATGCCTATATATTTTTCTTTGGGTTCACCTTCTTATTTAGCTTCTCTAGGATTACGAATTATAGGCTCAATGTCCTTTATTTATGGCTAGAAACAAAATATGAGTGAGTACATCCCATGTTCCTCTTTTTGG
>NW_004949095.1:6883731-6901966 GCF_000317375.1 Microtus ochrogaster
TTTCCAGTTTTGTGGCATACAGGCTTTTGTAGTAAGATCTAATGATTCTCTGAATTTCCTCTGTGTCTGTGGTTATGTCCCCCTTTTCATTTCTGATCTTATTTATTTGCGTCTTCTCTCTCTGTTGTTTAATTAGTTTGGGTAGGGGTTTGTCGATCTTTTTGAAATGGGAGGCGGGGAGGAGGCGGAAATTTTTTCAATAAAAAATAAATAAAAAAAGATAGTACTAATATATTTCTTCTGAAAAGTTTTATCTCTCTTATTAAAAGGTTATTTGTGATAATACTTATTGAAGTGCTAATAAATAATATCATAGTCAACATTAAAAAATAAAAAAAGCGAGCTTTGATTCAGTTTTGACAACTTCATACTTGTATATAATGTTTGTAATCAGATTCCCCCCTCTATTAATCTCTTGTCCTCTCTCCTATAGAACACCTTTTCTTCAACTTACCCCTCTCTTACTTTTATGACGTTTCAAATGACCCACTGAATTTAATAAGGGTTGCTTGCCTGAGGGTCTGTATACCGGAGTTTGGGCAATGTACCAGTAGCTACACCACTAAAGAGAATGACTCCCTCTTTCCTGTCAACACACTAACAAGGGAGAGTGGGGATTGAGTCACTTCCCCACTTATGATGAAGTGTTGATGGGCCCAGTCTGGTACTAGTCTTTGCAGGTAGTGTACCTGCTGTGGGTTCACGGTAGCAGGGGCTCTATTAATATGTTCAGAAGACAGCATTTCACAGTGCCTTTCCCATTCTCCAGCTCCCCCTCCTCTGCAATGTCCCCTGGGTCTTGGAGAGGATGATAGAGATGTCCTATTTAGGGCCGGAACACTTGTTATTTATTTAATTTATTCTTAGGACCTGGACCAGTTGTGAGTCCCTACATTAACTCCTGCCCATTGCAATGGCAGAAATGTCTCTGACTAAGAATGAAAGCTATTCTTGTCTATGGAATAGAATTTGGAATTGTTACTTCATTGTGTATTTTATGGACTAATTTTAGAGCATCATTTTTAGGTCTTTTTAAAAGTTCTGTTAGATTCTGCGGTGAATCCATCTGGACCTGTACTTTTTTAGTCAGCATTTTTTTTTTTTTAAATTGCTGCTTCAATCTCATTGCTTGTTATCAATCTGTTTGAATTATTTATCTCATCTTAGTTTAATGTTGGTAGGCCATATGCACATAAAAATTTGCACTTTTTAAGTTTTGTTCAACTTAGTAGAATACTGGCTTTTAAATTGCTTTTTGAATTTCATTGATATCTGTTGTAATGTCTCCCTTTTCACTTTTATTACGTTAATTTATTTTTCCTCTTCTATTTGTTAATTTAGCTAAAGGTTTGTTGGTTTCTCATTCTTGTTTATCTTTTCAAAAACTCAGCTATTTGTTTCCTCTCTAAAAAAATTTCTATTTCATTAATTTCTTCTCTGATCTCAATTATTTCTTTTTGTCTCCTCTTTTCAGGTTTGTTTGTTACTCTTTTTTCAGAGCTTTAAGCTACATTATTATTATTATTTATGGCAATTCACTCTGAATATTTTTAAAAATATAGGCTCTTAAATCTAAAATCTATAAACTTTTCTCTTAGGGATAACCTTCATTGTTTTTATAAATGTTGTTTGCATGTGTCTTCTGGCATCTTTGGACAATGAACATCTGGGTGAACAGACACATGCAAGCAAAACACACATACGCATAAAATAAAAAAATAAATCTCAAAAAATAAAGAAAAATTAATAAGGAAATAAAATTTTCTACAATTGGATAAAAATAAGAATACAACATAACAATGTACCCTGGAACTGGAGGTATAGATGGTTGTGAGCTACCATGTGAGTGCTAGGAATTGAACCCAAGTCCTCTGGAAGAACAGTCAGTGCTCATTTACTGCTGAGCCATTGCTCTAGCCTCTCCTTGATTTCTTCAATGACACTATCATTATTTAATTATGTATTGGCTAAACTCCATGAGTTTAAATATTTTCTTTAGTTTCTCTTGTTGATTTTAATTATTATTCTTGGGGTCAGATAAAATTTATAGATTGTTTTACATTTTTTGTATTTATTGTGACTTGTTTTATGTCTTAATATATAATCTCTTTTAGAGAAAAGTTTCATGGGAGATTTTGAATAATGTATATTTCATAGCATTTGGGGGTATTCTATTGTGCCATTGTAGCATTTAGAGCGTTGGAATATTCTATTGTTATGTGTTGAGTCTATGTGATCTATGATAGTAGTTAATTCCAGCGTTTCTCTGCTATTTGTTTAGACATTTTGTATATGAGTGAGAGTAGATTACTGATGTTACCCACTCTTATGTTGGGGTAAATATATAATTTCACATTTAGTAGTATTTGCTTTATAAAATTGGATGCATTTATGTTTGGCTAGTGTGTTTACAATTGCCATGTCCTCTTGATGGATTGTTCTCCTGATCACTGTGAAGTGACTTGTTTATTTCTAATACCTTGTTTTTGCTTAGTCTATTTTTTCATATATTAGAAGGTAAAGTGTGTGTATGTGTGTGTGTGTGTGTGTGTGTGTGTGTGTGTGTGCGTGCGTGTGTTTAGGCAGCAAAAAGATGGATATTGTTTTCAATCCCAATTTTCTCATCTATGTCTTTTTATTGGGGAGTTAAGGTCATTAATATTCAAATTTATTATGGGAAATGTGTGTTAATTCCATCATTTTGTTGATTTTTATATTGTTTTCTTAATTCTTCTTTATTTAACAACTTTTCTAGCATCATTTTTATCCCATGTAACATCTTGGTTATGTTTTTACTTCTCTTCATTCTGATTTATTTATTCCTGTATCTTCTGTAGGTTTGGCTTTATGGTTATATATTCTTTTAGTTTATTTTTATTTTGGAAAGTTCTTGTTTTTTCTTCAATTATAGTAGTTAGTTTTCCTTCAGAAGTTGAGATACATCTCATTAAGTCCTTGTGACGTTTTAAATTTCCTTTGAAAAATATGCTGTTATTCTGATGGTTCTCCTTTTATATGTTCCTTAGTCCTTCTTACTTCAAGCTTCAGATACTGATTCTTTATCATGTGTATTTAGTGTTCCAGTGTGGGGGATTTTATCTCTGGTGCTGTCTATTTGGTGTTATGTATGGATTATGTGTTATGTATGGATTATGTATGTATGGTGTTATGTGGGGATTTTATCTCTGGTGCTGTCTATTTGGTGTTATGTATGCCTCTTGTACTTGCACATCTTCTTTGTCAGGTTTAGGAACTTTTTAAAAACTCCATTAAAAATATTTTTTTGCCATCTTCTTTGTTTGTTCCTTTCATGATGTCATAAAGATCTTGAACACTCTATTTAAAATATTTTTTATTATTTTCTTTGGCTGAATTCTTTAATTCTTCTTTCTTTAAAGCTGTTGTAGTTTATGTTCTACATAATCCATTCTGTTAGTGAAATTTTCAACTGAGCTTTTTATTTGTCTTATTGAGATTTTGATCAGCAGCATAATTTTTATTTGGGTTTTCTTTGATATTTCTGTCTTCTTACTGAATTATATTTTCATTTCCATAATTGACTTCCTTATTTCATTCATATGTTTGCCTGTGTTTTCTTGGAATTCATCCAGAAATGTATTCCTGTCCTCTTTAATTTCATTCAGGAGTTTATTTGTATCCTATTTGAATTCTTTGAAATATTTATAAATGATCTTTTGAGTTATTTGAGTTTTGCTTAGATTCCTCTCAATAGCTGCCATTACTATGGTCTTGATATATATATTTTTTTGATGAAGACATATTGTTTTAGTTTTTCATATTCTTCTTTTAAATGTTGGGACTTGTGCAGTTGGAACTAGTTTGTTTGTTCAGGTTTTAGTATTACTATGTGGTCAATCTGCATGGAGTGGACTTTGGGATTTATGCTTGTGGTTATCTTGGCCTATCAGGTTTTCTATTGGTTAAGAAATGTTTGAAGTTCAGTTGTGGGGATGCTCAGTGATTCATGGGTAAGGTAGATGCAAGGATTATAGTTTGTCTAGGAAGTATACTAGCATCTAACCAAACAAGTAAACATCTATGCAAGTTGGCATGGGGAGTGGTAGGGTGTTGACATTGGTGGGGTATGATCTCTGTCCTGGTGTATATTTCACAGAGTTCTATAGTGGTGGAGATGATGGTCCTGGGGGTCTACTTGGGTGTTATCTGGTGATCTGTTTGGGTGTTATCTGTGACATGGGGAGTAGGAAGACACCATTGGATGCCATGGTGATAGGTGTTGGAGTGTTGGAGAGGAACCATCTGAATTATAGTTTCTGACCTGGGGAGTAGACAGAGATTTTTTTTTTGGTTCTCTGGAGGCATGGGTGTCAGTAAGGGGTTTTATCTTTGACCTAGGAAGTGAACAGGTAGTCTGAGGCATCTAACTTATGCTTGCAATGGTTGTTGGATTCTAATCAATTGAGGAGTAGCTTTTAACCTGGGGATCTAATCAGGGAGTGGACAGGTGCTCTGTAGTCTGTACCTGGTGATAAGCATTGGGATGCTAGGGATCAGCTGGTTGTGGCCTCTAGACCTAGAGATCTGATGGGCCTCCTACAGTGTCTTATAGTATGATAAGGACTGGGATTCCAATGGTTAGCCTTGTTTTGAGGAAAGGTCTCACACTGTAGATCAGGTTAGCCTTTAACTCCTGAAGATTTTTCAGCTTTAGCCTTTTGATTGCTGGGTTTATAGGGAAGAGCTTCTTTGCCTTATCATAAATATTTCTTTTCTTTTCTTTAAGCTTCTAAGATTTTCAGCAAGAAATCTATGGTTATCCTTTTTCATTGTCGTTGTTCACCTGTATGTGAAGTGCTGTTTTAATGTTTCTGCATGCTTATGATTGTATTAGTAATTATTTCTATTTTTGTTATTCTTGATCATGTAATCTTATGTTTATCATCAAACTAGGGAATATTTTTATTCTTAAGGTTTAAATAAATTTATTTTTTGTACTTCCCCCTTTTGTTCTGCTACCAAATTTATACATATGTTAGATTTTCTGCTATTGTGTCTTTGCTTTGAAGGCTAGATCACATTTTCTCTCAATTTCCAGAGTGTGTATTTCTGTTCACCTGTCTTTAAGTTTTCTGCTTGTCATCTCTACATCCTGTGACTTTCTCATTTCAGGTATCAAACTTTTCAGATCTAGAATTATCAGTTTTTCAAAATAAATAGATTCTCTAATGATATTTCCTGACTTTGATTCGAGTATTTTTCCTTTGTATCAAAGAGTATCGCTATAGTATACTTGTTAAAATTCTTCTTTGTTGATTCTGCTTTCTTATCCATCTACCATTTTGAGATATACTCCTTCAAATTTGGTGCCATATTTTATTTTTCTCATGATTCTTCATATTTTGATGGTTCTCTGAATGCCAAGTACCTTTGATTTTACCTTCAACATTACAGCTTGATTTTTCCTTGTGGCAACTCATGACTCAGTTATATACTCTGAAATGCGTTGAGTTTTTGTTTTACCAGAAAGTTAATCTGATTGGATTTAAACTTTAAAAAATGCTCTATACAGCCCAAAGCTCACTCTAGTTCTCTTACCTTTAAATTCTTTTGGTTCTCTCTGGCCCAGCACAGTTCCATAATAAACCAGATAACTCCACAAGTTTGTTTTCAACCCCCATTTTGGGAGGCACACAACCACTTATAACTCTAGCTCCAGGGGACTAAGTGCCCTCTTCTAGTTTTGGTGAGAACCTGCATGCCCATGGCACAGTCTCCACACATATACATGTAATTAAAAATAAAATATGTTTTTTTTAAAAAAGGGTGACATTTTCTATTTGAGGTTAATCAACCTTATAACAGCCTGACTTTTTTTATTTTGTTATAAAAATGGGGAACTATGCAATCTAAGGGCTTCGACATCTTCATACTCTTCCATTTGTCTGCTCTTGTTCACTCTTCAGTTTTCAGGAACTTTCCTTTTTCTGCATTTTGCCCAGAGTTTATAATATCTTCAGGACAGATTCTGGACCCCTGTGACCCATATGCTTCTTAGAATAGATGGACACGAGGGGCAAACTCAGCAGTTAAGGTTTTAGTGGCACCATGCCAGACAGAAGACACTACCTGGTGACCTTGACCGCCATGTGAGATGCTTTGTAGAGATTAATGAAGAAGGAAGAACCTCTGATTTCTTTTTGTTGGTGGCAGTTGAGATTAGGAAAGCGATTAGAAAGGAAGTGATTAGCCTCGGATGTCAGAATGATGCAGGTCAGTTCCACATTACAACTTATTTAGCTTTTGGCAGTTTGATAGACGCTTTTCTAAGACTCCTTGCTGGAAACTGAATGTTTTCCTACCAGTTGTGGTGCCAAAGAATCAATAGAACTAAATTTTTAGAGACCTCTGGTGTCTCAAAATAGTTTCTTCTTCTCCCATGTATTTTGGGAAGTGGCCTAGTTTGCCTCTCAGCAGACATATAATCTTTCTTAAAAGTGACATCAGGATTTTACTGAGCTCTAGGATAAGTTATAATTGATTAGATTCTAAAATAAAGGTGCTATATCATATACAGTGCAAAAACAAGGATTTAGGAAAGAGAGCCCTGGTTCTAGACCCAGCTTTTCTGATATTCACAATGCATTCTGGACCACTTATTCTCTCTGAACTTGTGTTCTGCCTGTGAAATAAGAATAATACACCCTTCCCTACCAAGTGTTGTGAAATTAGCACACAATGATGCTCACAGAGCTTTAAAGAACCTACCAGTCCCTTCAGCATATAAAGCATTCAATAAATGTTATCATTATCGTTCCTGTTATTCATCTAACAAAACTGAAGTGAGCATAAAAATCTGTGAATTTTAGAAAATTTAGAAAATTGAGAAAAAATTCACAGGGAAGAAGGTGGAGTAAGAAGTTGTGGGTGGGGCAGGGGTCAGGTCATCTTTTGTAATGGAGAGAAAAGGCAGCATTTCCTGATAGTGAGGTTAAGCCATCCATGGTGGAATTTAGAAGAACCATGTGAATTCACCAGTGGGGTGAGGCAAGCCCATCCTGGGCATTTTCTACAAGGGTTAAAGCTGAGAGTAAATATTTAGGTTCAAGACCTTGTGGAGCCTTTCACCCTTGTACCCATTTTTTCCATGTCTTCAGTGTGATGTGTTTGTGTGGATCATATTTTGATGTTTTTCTGTCATCTTGGCAGCTTACATGAATTTACTGATATTTTAATTATTGTCTGTTGTCCCATGGCCCTATGCCCTGCTGGTCACTGGAAGCCTGGCGGAGCTTCTCGTTCTCTGTCCCTGGCACTGCCACAGCTGCAATATGTAGATTTAAATTAAGTCTCTATTGTTCTATTTATCAGTAAGACTCAGAAATCAAAGGCTGCAGTGAAAACCTGGTAGCTCACGAAGACTAACAGCTAGCTGATTACTTTTTGTTTTAAAGTAAATGAATAATTTATTTTCATTTAATGTTTGAATTGTATACCTATTTCAGAGATCCATGTTTCCAGTGTCACATAAAAAATGTCCAGATGAAAGGTGTCATAAGCGGAAGAAGTTCAAGAAGGCTTGTCCTAGAAGATTTAGTAGCATCCTCTGCCTGCACTGAGGACCTGGAGGTGGGGAGTCCCTTCTGAGCTATGACGGAAGGAGGTCTCTGCCCATCTGGTTGGCACATGGGTAGCAGGAGAAGTGGGAGAGGGTCAGAGGGAAACAGTCACATCTAGAGGACAAACCAGAACTGGTGACGGTATAGGTCAGGGAGACTAGATGATCCTCAGCCAAAGAGAGAGACAAAGGGAGGTGACAGGTGGACTCAGCAACCTCCAAGGGCTTATGGGATCAGCCTTCAACGGTTCCCTTCTTCAACCTGAAAACAGCAAGATGACCCCTGTAGCTTTTCTACTTCCACATGATATTTTTGATGCACCTGAATTACTTAAACTGTATTTCTAGCTCTGAGGCCTCTGGACCTATGCCAAACCACCACTTGACACATAATGCCAAACCATAGCATCTTTTTAAAAGATGTCAAGTAAGAAGGGTGGAAGCATTAAACTAGAAATCAGGGACCCAATCACAGACTTCTGATGCATCCCTAAGAAAAATCACCGCTTAATGTCACATCTCAGCATCTCTGTTTTAAAGCATTTTCCCTGTACCCACTGATGGAGATGGGCACAGAGTACAGGAAGGGCCATTTCGTCTCTTTATTCCTTTTATTTTTATAGGTATTTTAACCAAGGTGATAGTAGAAAAAATGGCATGCACTGTGGACCTCCGTCTCCTTGTTTGTTTTTTTTTTCTTAGCAAATGCTGGCAGCATCCTTCTGGTGGAAACACCCATTTTTCTCTTCCCGCTCTGCTTTCACTCTCAGTTAACCTGTCACTCTTGGTTCTAACTCACATATCTCTGAAGATAACCTGCGTTCTCAAACCTTGACTGTCCTGACTTGATTCAGACCACAGCTATTCTTTGCTTAATGAGTGGTTCTCAACCTTCCTGATGTTGCGACCCCCCCCCCAATCATGTTGTGGTGACCCCCAACTATAAAATTATTTCATAGCTACTTCGTAACTGTAATTCTGCTACTGTTATGAATTGTGATGTAAATATGTGATATGCAGGATATCTGATATGTGACCCTAAAAGGGTCACTACCCAAAGGTTGAGAACCACTGGCTTAGGTGTTAATAATTTCCCAAACGTTGTCCTTACCTTCAACCTTATTCTATGTACTTTCCATCCTATTTTCTCCTCACCCCAAACTCAGAGTTCTTTCTAAAATGTAAGACTCATTTTGCTGTGCTGCACTTAAATATTTTAGAGGCACCCTTCTGCCCATAAGCTGAAGCCTGTACACTCCACTTGAATGCCAGTCCCAATGTCTGGACTTTGCTGAGTTTTCATAGCCTCTCCATAAGGAAGTTTGTGACTTTTCCAAGTCTGCATATAGGGTGCCTCCTTTGTACTTTTGCCGGGTATTATGGCTACTGTGGTCTTAACTATTATCATTCCTTGTGAGAGGTCTTCAACAAGCTGTATTATAGCTGATCCTTGTCTGTCTTTTCTCACTTTCACATGCCCACTTCCTAGAAGTGTGCCTGGTACCAAACAGGGAATCCTACATACTTGCTAAATAAGTGGATATAAAAAGTTACTCAAAGGTAGGCCATGGCTTCTTGAGGGGAGGGAATTGATTATTCATTTAAAGAGGAACCAATGAAACTGCCTCATCCCAGGAGGCATTTCTCCAGAGCCTTGCATATCTTTCTAGGGATAAGATGGAGATGGCTTCATAGAAGAGAAAATGTGAAGTACACTTGTATGCATTGGCACAGGAGAACACTTCCTAAATATAATCCCAGTAGCACAGACACTGAGAATAGCAATTAATAAATGGGACCTCCTGAAACTGAGAAGCTTCTGTAAAACAAAGGATACAGTCAACAAGACGAAAATAGCATCCTACCGAATGGGAAAAGATCTTTACCAACCCCACGTCTAACAGAAGTCTGATCTCCAAAATATACAAAGAACTCAAGAAATAGGTCATCAAAAGAACAAATAATCCAATAAAAATGGGCTACAGACCTAAACAGAGAACTCTCAACAGATGAATCTAAAAATGGCTGAAAGATACTTAAGGAAATGCTAACATCCTTAGCCACCAAAGAAATGCAAATCAAAACAACTCCATGATTCCATTTTACACCTGTAAGAATGGCCAACATCAAAAACACCAATGATGACTTATGCTAGAGAGAATGTGGGATAAAGGGAACACTTCTGTATTGCTGGTGGGAGTGCAAACTAGTACAGCCACTTTGGAAATCAGTATGGTGATTTCTCAGAAAATTAAGAAACAATGTATCTCAATATCCAACAATACCACTTTTGGGTATATACCCAAAGTATGCATACCACAAGGAAATGTGCTCAGCTATGTTCATAGCACCTTTATTTGTAATAGTCAGAACTTGGAAACAACTTAAATGCCCCTTGACTGAAGAATGGATAAAGAAAATGTGGTACATTTACACAATGGAGTATTACACAGTGGAGAAAAATAATGGCATCTTGAAATTTGCAGGCAAATGGATCTAGAAAATATCATATTGAGTGAGGTAACCCAGACTCAGAAAGACATATATAATATGTATTCACTCATAAGTGGCTTTTAGACCTAAAGCAAAGAAAACCAGCCTACAATTCTCAACCCCAGAGAACCTAGACAACAAAGAGGACCCTAAGAGAC
Source organism: Microtus ochrogaster (assembly GCF_000317375.1). Taxonomy (NCBI): domain Eukaryota; kingdom Metazoa; phylum Chordata; class Mammalia; order Rodentia; family Cricetidae; genus Microtus; species Microtus ochrogaster. The sequence continues at coordinate 6,893,980 of NW_004949095.1, forward strand.
ACATACATGGATCTAATCAACATGGGAAGTAGGAAAAGACAAGATCTCTTGAGTAAAATGGAAACATGTGGATCATGGGAGAGGGTAGAAGGGGAGGGGGAGGAAGGGAGAGGAGTGGAGAAAAATATTTAGCTCAATGAAAACAATTTAAAAATTTAAATGTTACTTTCCAGGAAAAAAGAAGGAGATGGCATTGTAATTTTTCTCTGAAAGCTTTACCTGGGAGGTCTGCCTATAAAATTTGCTAAATTGGCTTGTGAGGATCAACAGTTGCTGATAGAAAATGACTTCCTAGAAAAAAAGACCTAATAGTTCTTAATCATCCATCTGAGTCACCCTAAGAGGGAGACAGTCTGGGAGAAATGGGTTCCCAGTGGACTATGGCATCCTTTCTGTGTCCGTGGGCAGCTGAACTCAGGAAGGGTCCAGCTGACCCTAATTGCCCTGATACCATGCTCGGAGTCTGTATGAAGCATCAGAGCAAGTCTGCAGCTTGGTTCCCTATGTGGCTGGATGACAAGCTGGGCTCCCAGGCTCCTGACAGGTTGCCAGCATGAGCTTCCTTCCAGTGTCTGCACAGTGCCCTGCTGCGGGAGAAGAGAAAGCAGTGATACATCAGTGCAGGCACAGGCCCATTGGGAAGACAGGCACTGGGACGGCAAAGTTTTTATTCTGTCACCTAATGTAAAAATCAAGGGACATGGTGAAATCATAAGAAGCAGATGAAAGCCAATGTCTCTGGCTTTATTATGTACTGTGGAGCTGGTCTTACCGTGGCAACAAAATTATAGGTTTTTATAGTACCTTTCTTCCCCGGGGCACAGGGTATTTCACTGTCTAGTAACAGGCTTCCAACTGAAAAGCTCTCACTTCTGGCATCACTTACTCTCTCTGTAATGTTAATCTCTCCCTCTTTTCATTATGGCGAACAGAAAATAGGTTAAAAAATACGATAGTCCATTATTGGCATACACAGATGCACAGATGGTGTGTGTGTGTGTGAAATACAATCACTAAATATTCAATAGAATAGGAAGATGTGTGATGCAAAGAAAGAATGGAACTAAAGAAATAAAAATAAAATATAGATCATTATAATTCACATATGGTGATGGGGGAGGAATCAGGGCCAGTTTGCATTCTGGAAACAATGAACAAAAGGAAGAAAGTTTTCTTTTTTCTCCTAAAGCCTATTTCCTCCTCAGAAGAATCTCTCTCTCTCCTTCCCTCCCTCAAAGACATCACCACCAAATAAGTACATATGAAGTATAAAAATCATCTTGGAATGACAACCTTTTAAAATAAGTGAACAGTTTTGTGGGTTCAAAAAGCTGTAACAGCCCACACTGGTGAATTTCCATTTAGATTTTCATAGCTGTGGTGCTCACAAATACTAAAAACCAAGTGTCATTTGTATGTGAACTGGCCCCCACATGTTCCTGTGTTTAAATACTTAACCCTTGTCTGGTAGTGCTGTTCTGAGAGGGTAGAGAACACAAATAAGTGGAGCTTTCTGAGAAAATGGGTCACTAGGAGTGATCCCTTGGAGGGAGATTACCCCTGGCTGGTTTTGGTCTGTTCTCTGCTTACTGGTCCAGCCATGCTGTGAGGAGTTCCATCATATACTCACCGCACAATTAAGCCATTCCTCCTTGCCTTCCCTGTCATGAACGACAGTTCTGCCTGAAACTGTGAGACAACATAAACATTTTCTCTCTTTTTGTACATTGCTTGCATTTTATTTTTTTAAAAAATACATTTTTTTGAATTGAGATAGTGCTACACTACTTTTCTCCATCCACCTCTCACAGGAGCCTCTCCTTCCAACTCCTCCCATACCTGTCCCACTCCCAAGTTGTTGTCTTCTTTTTCTTTTATTATTATTGTTATGTATGTATGTATACACAAATATATAAATAATACCAGCTGAGTCTGTTTTTGCTGTTTGTGGGTTTGTGGATTCAGAGCTGATCATTCTGCAGTGGACAACCAATCCTGGGACTCACGCCTAATTGTCCTTCTGGGAAAGGCTAATTATCCTTCTCCCAATAGTCATTAGTTGCCTCTAGTTCTTTGTTGAGAGTGGGACCCCAAGAAAATGTTCTCTTTCCATGTTAGCATGTCCGTTGTTGCTCCCATTGCTCTGATTTTGTTTATGAAGCCACTCTTTAGAGAGACTGTTTCGCCATGGACTTCCTGGTATTGTGGGTTTTGTTTATTAATTTTTTTTATTGAGCTCTACATTTTTCTCTGCTCCCCTTTCTGCCTCCCCCCTCATTCTTCTCCCTCTTCTGTGATGTTCCATCAGGTGTAAATGCAGGAGCTGTGATCTAGATGTGTTGATTGCAGTTGGTCTCTGCATTGTGTCTAGTTGTGATTTTTCTGTGAGGGCCTCCATTTGCTGCAAAGAAAGACTTGTTTGATTCTGTGTGCTGGGTACACTTATCTGGCTTATTTATGTGTCTAAGGATAAGATTTAGAAAGCAGGAAGGAATTACATTGATCTATCAAAGAGGCAGTAAAAGATTCTTTTACAAAGTCCATGGCCTCACTAGTCATGGGAAGTTCCCTATACTTATATTTGTTGTGTATGATTTAGGTGAGTCTAAAATATTATGATTCCTTGAAGCTTTTTCAAACAAATACCTTGGTGGTATTTGTCCTGCATCCCTCCTTCTCTGTCTATACTGACTTCCTTCCTCATCTTCAGTTGGAATTCCATCCTCATTTTTCTGTTTCCTGCTTCATATTGCCTATCATCAAAATATCTTGGAATAAACTTACCTAAGGAGGTAAAAGAGTTCTACAATCAAAACTTTAAATCTCTATAGAAAGTGATTGAAAAATACACTAGAAAACAGAGAGGCATTCCATATTTATGGATTGGTAGAATTAATATTGTAAAAACAACCAGCTTACCAAAAGCAATTCTATTGGTCTATGCAATCCCAATCAAAATACAGAACCATCCTAAAATTCATATGAAACTATAAAAGGCCCTGGATATATGAAGATTCTGAGCAAAAAGTAGAATTCTGGAGGGGTAGCTTTTCCAGACTTCAAGACATATGATAAAGCCATAGTAAATAAAAAAAGTATGGTACTGCCACATTTTTCTTTTTAAGTGGCTTTTGTCATGCATATTTTCACAGCAAGAAAAAAGTTAAATACAGAAAATTGGTACCAAGAAGTGGGGTTGTTACTGAGATAAGCATTACTCCAGGGTTCACAGGCTTTTGGGGTTAATTTGCTGGAGGAATGAAAAGAGTTTGTGTCCGTAAGACAGAATACCCTAGAATTTTTGTGTGGAGCTTAATGGATATTTTGATGGGTGTTCAGAAAATTGAATGCCATAGACATGTAGGCAGTGAGCGCCCAGATAGCAAGATTTCAGGTGGTATAAATAGAGTTTCTGTCCTGCCTGGTCCCACAGCCAGTGAGTCCCAAAGAAACACACAGAGGCTTATAACAATTACAAACTGTTTGGTCTATTAGCTCAGGCTTATTACTAACTAGTGCTTTCAACTTAAATTAACCTCTAATTCTTGTCCATGTTAGCCATGTGGCGCTTGGTATCTTTTATCAGTGAGGCATTTTCATCTTGCTTCCTTTGAGTCTGGCAGGTGACTGCCTCTGCCTTTTCTTTTCTCAGAATTCTCTTATTCTGGTTGCCCCACCTATACTTCTTGGCTGGTCAATCAGCATTGTATTAAACCAATATGAGTGACAAATCTTTACACTGTACAAGAGCATTTCCCACAGCAAGACAGAAATAAGGAATCCATTCATAATTGGGCTAGAGACCATTGTGTTACATTTGGCAAAGAATCTGGCTATGTTTTGTCTATGTTCTAAAGGTCTGAGTGAGGCTGAACTAAAATATACTGAACAATAGTAACAGACTGGGATGGTGGGATTGCTCAGCAAGCACAGACACTTGGTACCATGTCTACAAATTGAGTTCTAGGATGGACATGGTAGAAGGAGAAAATTAATTCCCACACATTGTTCTTTAACCTCCATGTGAATGCATGTATACACACACACATACACACACATACACACAAATAAATAGATGCAAAACAATTAAAAATTAAAATAGACTTACTTGGAGAGGGAGAATTTCAAGGCAACATAACATTTAGGCTATTGTATGGTTATTGCTCTTTGCTTTTAGATAAATTTATTCAGGGCAAAAAGTGTAGAAGAAATATTGAAAAGAACAATTTGAAAGTTTGGTGAGGGGAAATTCATTAAAATGTGAACACGGTAATGTAAACTAAGTGACTATATAAGGTGATTGGCCTCATCAAGCACCTTTTATTTTGCATTGAGGTAATAGGAAAGGAGGCTTGAGGTCAAGAACCCACCATCAAAGTTTTCAACTGTAAAGTTGCAAACAGATTCAAAAGACTATCCTTTAAAAAATGAACATAGTGCTTCCACAATGCCTTGGTGGGAAAAAGACCATGAAGGAAGTACTTCCCATATTTAGCTATACAGACAACTCAATTCAGGAATGGTTAGAGAGGCCATGTTACATGTTGACTTGGCAACGAAAGTTGGCATTGTTCAAGTGGTGCTGGTCTTGTTGGTGTGCAGAATACAAAAGTGATTAGTCATGGGGGATTGAACCAAGGCTTGAGGAAATCTGTAGAGACAGGTAATTTCCCCACAGTGTTAGATTCTATGCAAGAAGCCCTTGTTTGTGAAGCTGATGTTCTAATGGAGATCTCAGCATGTTGAGATTGCCAGGAGCTTAGGACATCTGCTTCAGGTACTGAGTGAAACCAGCCCAGGAAAGTGACCTCGTGTTCTGTAGGCAGCAAGTCCATAACACAGGGCTGTTGGAGTAGGTTAGAACCAGATGATGGTGGCCACCTACCCTGGAACTACAGGCGCTGGCATTACCGTGCTCATTGACGTGTTGTTTTGATTCAGTTGTTTCTTGCTAACCTCTCATTCTTTGCTGTTGGAATGAGGACATTTACTCGGCTGTTGCATGTTCTAAGTGTGTAAGTTAGTTTTTTATTTGATATGAGCTCATAAGTAAGGATTTCCTCTGATTCTCAGAGGAGACTTTGAACTTTTGAACAGCATTGGGGATATTGAATTGATGAGGTCTCTTGAAGTTAGGCTAGAGAGTTTGCTTTACAAAATGGTCCTGAGTCAATGAGGTAATGTGGCAAGGGATGGGACATTATGCTTTGAGTCTAAAATGCTCCTCCCAAGCTTGTGTGTTTGAACACTTGGTGACCAGGTAACGGCGCTATATTTGGAGGCCATAGAATCTTCAATAGGTGAGTGATATCCTGAAGAAAGGGGCTACTGGATGTGTACTGGAGATACATTATTTCTGACTGGTTTTGGCCTCTTCTTTACTTATTGATCTGATTGGAATGAGCAGTTCTGCCAAATAGTTCTATTTCCACCAAGCCACTCTGCTATGCTTCCCCAGCATGACAGACTGCTCCTCCAACCTGGGAGCAAAAAAATTATTTTTCTCCCTTAAGTTGCTTCATTTATGTATTTTTCCACAGCAAAACTAAGATCAGAATGGTTAAGCATTTATGATGCTTCAAGGAAATTACTTACTGAAGATTAAGAATCAATCAATCTAACAGTAAAAGTGAATATACATATATATATATGTCACAGTGAAAACCCCTTATAGCACAATGCTTCCTCATACTCTAGGGAAGATATGGACTTTCACATAAATGAAGCTGACTCACAGATCGTCCTATATGCTTATGTATTGTTCATTGCCCAACAGTCAGTAATGCTTTGTCCTTGCCTACCCCAAATATTTGCTGACCCATAATATCCATGTGCAATTGAATTTGGCCAGAAATCCCACCAGGCGTGCCTACTTCTCTTACCAATGAAATTGCTAAATAATTAGCTGGTCTGATACACCATATAGTTCCTTCCCCTGGCTGAGCAGTCAACTAGAAGGCAGCTCCATCTCTCCAGTGAACCCACTGTCTAGTCAACTCACCAACACTATCATTATATCCTGGGCTGACTCAACAATGAGCCAAATCATAGATCCTGTATCTTTTAGGCCTGTGGCATAGCTGGGTAGCTCAGGTGTTCCTGAGCATATTTGTTTGCCAGGAGGCACTTAGACACAGCTGACTTCACCATGGCACTAATGTACACCATACCTAAAGATGACAGTTGACCAGGGGCACCATACAAACCAAAGACAGAAGTCTAAAGCCAAAAATGGGGGCAGGGGGTAGATGTCACATCACATATAATGGACTCTCTATTAGATTAGTAGATTTTTCAATAGGGTCTTTGGAGGACTGGGGAGAATGTTATGATATATTCAGAGGGCTGAAAGAACTAGACCTTCTATTCAAGAATAATACACCCAGCCAACCTCTTCCTGTTATATAAACATTCCCTCTCAAATAAGTAAATAAATAGATAAACAAATAAATGTAAATATAAAAGGATGATAACCATGATGAAAATATAAAATAGTATAAAGCCAATCAATATAAGTAGATATACAAGTGAAAAAGAAAAAAATTAAACCTTATCACTGTAGAAAAGCTATCAAGTCACAAAAAGCTAGTAAGACAGGAAAAAAGGTGTATCTAAAGCAAAAATGTCAGGGGTATGCTGTTACCTATCCGTTAACAGTAGCTTTGTAAATGGATTGAATTTGACAATTGAAACATCCAGACTGATTGAATAGGTAAAAAAACCCCACAACTATCTAGTGTCTATAAGAAATTCACTGGTAATAACATTGAATGTGAAAAAAATAGAAAATTATACAAAAGCAAAGTAGAAATGAAAATGAGCAGGGATATCTATTTTCATATCAGAAAGATTAAAAAAATAAAAAAAAATTAAGAGGAGACAAAGGTTATTATATCATGACAGGATGATCGATTCAACAAGAAGCTATAATATATAATAAACATATAATATATACAGTACTGAACCACTCACATATTAAACAAATGTTATTAGATCTAAAGGGAGAGAAAACCTCCAATATAGTAACCATTGAGAATTTCAACACTTGGTTTTGTCAGTGAACAGATCACAAAGCATAGAACCATCACATTAAGCTGTCCTAAAGGACAGATTTATTTAATAATAGCTGTGTTCTTCTCCTCAGAATATTCTTCAGGTTAAACCATTGCTTTGATAAGTCACAAAAAGTCTCAACAAGTTAAAAAATTAATACCATGCCATAAATCTTCTTAGACAATGGAATGAAATTAGAAGTCAAGAGCATGAGAAACTTTAAATGCTCTTGAATGACCAATTGGTCAATAAAGAAAATAAAATGAAAATTTAAAGGTCTTGAAACAAGTTAAAAATGGGAACATAATATACACATACCTATATATAGCATATAGCATAAAGCATAATCAATAGTAGGAGGGAAGCTTCTAACACTAAATGTCTGCATTAAAAAATAGTAAAAATAATTAACAATCTAATGATGAATCTTGAAGAATTGGTAATGCAAGAATAAACCAAGTGCAAAATTAGTCAATTGAAAACCACAATTAGTATTAGAGTAGAAGTAAATAAACAGCTAGCTTTTTTTTTGCAAAGATGAAAAATTTAACATCCTTTAGCTAGACTTAGCATGAAAGAAATGAAGCAAAAGTACATCAAATCATGGAGCAGAAAATTCCAGTACCAGATGTAGAATAGCTCCTTCTGAATTGTTGGTGAGGAAGCCTCCCCAGGTTCCCAAATGACACAAACTGTCGCTAGTGCTTTTGATGCCTACCAGAAGAAATAAGTCCTTATTACTGAAGACAAAGCACACTTTGGATATAGGACACAGGAAAACCCAGCTGAAGTGAATTGTAAGTTTCTTCCCTGCTGACCAATGAACACCTGATTTTCAATAAAGGAGCTAAAAGTATACAATGGAAAAAAGAGAGCATCTTCAACAAATTGTGCTGGCAAAACTGGATGTCAATCTGTAGAAGAATGAAAATAG
>NW_004949095.1:6903802-6915408 GCF_000317375.1 Microtus ochrogaster
TCAAGCTGATGAGGGAGAGGGACTTGATGGGGGAGGGGGAGGGAAATGGGAGGCGGTGGTGGGGAGGAGGCAGAAATCCTTAATAAATAAATAAATTAAAAAAAATATAAAGAAAAAATAAAACAATTAAGGCATTCCTCATAGAAATAGTAAAAATAATCCTACAATTCAGAATGGAGCAATGGCTCAGCATTAAGAGCTTCTGTTGTTCTCATAGAGCTTCCAGATCACTTCTCAGCACCCACATTGTAGTTCACAAACATCAATTCCAGGGCATATGGTGCTTTCTGCTAATTTCTGTGGACACCAGGAACATATGTGGTACATACACATACATGCATGTAAAATATTCATATACATAAAATAAAAATAAGTAAGTCTTTAAAAACCCTAAAATTCATTTGGAATCACAAAATACTACAAGAGACAAAGCAGTCTTGAGGAAAATTCTGGGAGCATCATAATACCTGACTTAAAGACATAATACAAAACTCAAGCAATCATAACAGCATAATATTGGCATACGTGAATGGAACAGAATATAAAACTCAGAAATAAACCTGCACACCCAGAGCCAACTGATTCTAGACAAAAATGGGAGTATGCATTAGAGGAAGAAAAATCTATTGAAGACAAAGGTGTGGGCAAATTGGACATATAAATGCAAGAGACTGAAACTAGACTCTTAGCTTTGCTACCAAAAAGAAAAAAAAATCAGCTCCAAAAGACTTCTATTAGAAGTCCTGAAATGGAAGCCATAGAACCACTAGTTGAAAATGATGTGGCTGTCCTGCCAGGGATGCATGTAGGCTGGCTATAACTCTTCCCCTCTCCTGCTCCTTCAGAGTCAATCCCTCAATCTCATCCCAGCTCTACAGCAGACCTTCTGAGATGACCTTTCTTCACTGTCTTCCCCATTACAAGGAGATTATGTAAGCAGATCCTGGTGGAACTCTTTGCTTTCCTCCCTCTTGTGAGCTCCTTTAGACCCCAAGCCTGTCCCCATTCCTAAATGTTAGCTTCTAAAACCCAGAAACACATTTTTTGCTTAGAACCGCCAGTGGCCACACCTATCAGGTCTACAGAAAATTTCCTCTGGGAAACACACAGCTACCATACTCTCCAAATCTCCAGAGGGGAAACAGAAACCAAGGAAGAAACAGCCACCCAACAAAGACAAAACCAGATATCAGCACCTAGACGTATAATCATTCCAATCCCAGATACCTAGACACCAGCACAAAAACACAATAAATAACAACCAAGGCAATATGTCTCCACTAGTGCGTAGGGGCTCTATCACATCAGGCCTTGACTATTCCAACTACCCAAATCACAAGTAAAAGAGATTAAAACAGCCCATATGAAGACAATAGAGGTACTTAAAGAAGAAATAAATGCATTCCTTAAAGAAATTTAGTAAAATAGAAACAAACAGAGGAAGAAAACAAATCAAGCCATTTAAGACATGAAAGTAGAAATAGAATCAATAAAGAAAACCCAAAATGAGGAAATTCTGGAAATGAAAAGTTTATGAATTAGAACAGGAAGCACAGAGGTAAACTTCACTAACAGAATACAAAAAATGGAAGACAGAGTCGCAGATGCTGAAGATATGACAGAAAAAATGGATACATCAGTCAAAGAAAATGTTAAATTTAAAATACTCCTAACATAAAACATCCAGGAATTCTGGGACACTATGAAAACATCAAATCTAAGAATAATATGCATAAAGGAAGGAGAAGAAACCAAGTTCAAAGGCACAAAAATATTTTAAACAAGTTTTTAGAAGAAAAACTACCTAACCTAAAGAAGCATATGCCTAGACAGGTACAAGAAGCATACAGAACACCAAAGAGATTGGACTGAAAAAGAAATTCTCCTTGGCACATGATAATCAAAGCATTAAACATACAGAACAAAGAAAGAATATTAAAAGCATGAAGGGAAAAAAAAACTTTAGTAACAAAGGCAAAGCAGGAGAATTACTCCTGACTTCTCATTGGAGACTCTAAAAGCCAGAATGGCCTGAACAGATATACTGCAGACTCTAAAACTACAGATGCCAGTCCAGACTACTATACCCAGCAAAACACTCAATCACCATAGATGGAGAAAATAAGATATTCCATGATAAAGTCAAATTTAAACAATATTTATGTATAATTCCAGCCCTATTATAGGTACTAAAAGGAAAATTCCAACCTAAGGAGGTTAATTACAGCCACAAAAATACAGGAAATAAATACTATCAGACCAGCAAAATCAAAAGAAGGGAAACACATACACACATGCACCACCATCACCACTATTACCACTACCATCATCACCAATAACAACAAAATAACAGGAATTAACAACCAGTGATATCTCTCAATAGCAATAGTCTCAATTCCCCAATAAAAATATCCAGACTAACAGAATGGATGGAAAAACAGGATTGATTCTTCTGTTGCATCCAAGAAACACACCTCAACATCAGGGATGGACACTACCTCAGGGTAAAGGGTTAGGAAAAGGTATTCCAAGCAAATGGACCTAAAAAGTAAGCTGGTGTGATCATTTTAATATCTAACAAAATAGACTTCAAACCAAAACTAATTAAGGGAAATAGTTACTATATACTTTTCAAAGGGAAAACCCACCAAGATGATAGTTCAAGTCTTAACCTCTATGCAGCAAACACAAGGGCACCCAAATTCATAAAAGAAACACCACTATAGCTTAAATCACATATTGACCCTGACAGTGATAGTGGAAGATTTCAATATTCCACTCTCACCAACAGACAGGTCATTCAGACCATAGCGAAACAGAAATGCTGGAGCTAACAGACATTATAAGGCAAGTGGACCTAATGCCTATTTACAGAACATTTTATTCAAGCACAAAACAATATACCGTCTTCCCCGCCCTCATGGAGCTTTTTTCAAAATTGACTACATACTCTGATATAAAGCACATCTTATCAGATACAAGAAAATTGAAATAACACCCTGCCTCCTATAACGACCACAGATTATTATAGCTGGATATCAACAACAACATACAGGCAGACATGGCACTGGGAAAGGAGCTGAAAGTTCCACATCTGGATAGGCAGGCAGCAGGAAGAGACCACTAGGTCTGGCTTGAGCTTCTGCAACCTCAAAGCCCACCTGTTAGTGACATACTTTCTCCAGCAAGGCCACACCTCCTAATATAGTGCCACTCCCTGTGGGCCTAAGGGGGTAATTTTTATTCATATCACTACAGGTAGTAAGTGAAAGAAGTCAGGAAGAAAAAGACAAATACCACCTGCCCTTGTTTTCCATAGAAGCTAAAAGCACTGATCTCAGAAGACAATAAATTAGTGAGTTCCAGAGGCTGAGAAGGGTAGTGGGGAAGGATAGATGACGGAGAGAGGATGGTTCATCAGTAGGAGTGGAATTGGAAACCAAATAACTTCCATGTTCTCTAGCTCAGTAGGGAAGCTATCATTGACAAGAATTAATTATATATTCCTAAAAGATGTCAGAAAAGTTTATGAATGTTTCTAACAAACAAATGGCAAATCTTTGTGCATAGCAAAATAGATAAGTATATAGAGTTTTGCTAATTAGAAACACATAAAAACTCAGTCGTTAAAACTTTTGATCCTACTGCATGTACTGGCTTTGGGGGAGCCTAGGCAGTTTGGATGCTCACCTTACTAAACCTGGATGGAGGTGGGTGGTCCTTGGACTTCCCACAGGTCAGGGAACCCTGATTGCTCTTCGAGCTGATGAGGGAGGGGGACTTGATTGGGGGAGGGGGAGGGAAATGGGAGGCGGTGGCTGGGAGGAGGCAGAAATCCTTAATAAATAAATAAAATTAAAATAAAAAACTTTAAGGTACAGATTTTTCACTGATAGCTGGCAATGCTATATCTTCTGGTGTCCTGAGACAGAGAGAGGACTGCATTTGACAATGATGCTAAGAAAGGGATAGGATGAGAGCCACTGGGATTAGCAACAGTTGAACTGTGCAGTTAATTCCAAGGCAAGGCAGCCTCCTTGTCACCACTGATCACAATCTTCTTCAATTCTTTAAGGGAGCAGTGGCTTCAAAGACCTAGAATATTAAACTTCAGAAAAAGCACATTTGGGGAAATTAATCAATCAAATAAATATGGTGCAGAGGGAAAAAGTATTAAAATCTGTAACTGGACGGAATTTGGAACATCTGAATAGGCACTATAATTAAAGAATCGTGGATTACAATTGCCCTGGAAGAGAAGATTGCAGATGGCTCACTCCTTGCAAAGTGGATTTACAAAGGGTGGTTTAAAGACCTATGTGCAGAGGAAAATCTGAGTTGGAAACGAAAGGGACAAGAGGAACTCCAGTGAGGATATGTGCCTCGGGCTCAGGCAGCTAAAGGCTGAGGGAATTAATGGGAGCAAATGAGAAGGAGAAAGCCTGTTCTGAAAAGACCAAGAAAAAACGGAGGTAAGGGAAAAGGGAAGCTGGCTGATGGGCGAGGATGATTGCAAGATTAAAGAGGACTTTGAGGATTGCCGAGGTGCAGCCATGTCCCCCCATACTCTCCTCTGTCAGCTCAGCTTTAGTAAGAGCAATGAAGAAAATAAGTCCAGACAATTAAAAGGCACGAAGACTTCTACAAAAGAGATTTTGATGATATGCAGGGAAGGAAATGTTACAAGTCTGATTTGCAGGAGGAAGAGGGCAAACAGGGAGGCAGTGCGGGGTGGAACTCACCTTAAGTGGGTTTTGACGTTTTTATGGAATTCAAAGAAATAGGCAACGAATTAGTCTTTAGAAGAACTGGAACCACCTGAGAAATGAATGTATGTCCAAACTGGTATGAATGTTTAGTAGAAAAATGACTATGATCTACAGGAAAAAAATCTATATGAAGAGAAAATATGACTGGTTAAACATATATGTCTAACTATTCAAATTGTTATTAAGGGAATGCTTTGGAATATAAACATCAACATGACTGTGCGACATGAAAGAAATGATATTCCCTGTCAAAACATCCTTTATAAGGATTAGTGAAAATATTGTGCCTCTTTTTTTTTTTTTAGCCTTAGAGCTCCTGTAAGGGATTTTGACCCCTCTGCAACCTGCACACATTAGGACAGAGATGCCCATCTATCCCATCATTTAAAATTATCTTTATCTATTATCTATCTATCTATCTATCTATCTATCTATCTATCTATCTATCTATCATCTATCTATCATCTATCTATGCATGCATGTATGGACAGCATATGTGTCATGGCAGGTTTGCGGAGGTCAGAGGACACCTCAAAGAATCAGTTTTCTCCTTGTACAATGTGGGCCTGGGGATTGAACTTAGGGCCTCAGGCTTGGCAACAAATGCTTTTACCCACTGACTCAACTTGCCCACTCTCTACTCTGTTTGGTATCAGGGGTTTATGAATCACAATATGCCCAAAACGCTTTTCTTTTCTTCTGTCAGGGAGTCTGACATTTTCCAGGTATGACTCTCCCTTAGAAGAAAGCTGTATCTCCATTGAAATGTACTCATGTTACCTGGGGGAGGTAAAATACATTGCTCATAAATTCTACTTAATAGAGGGATTGATTGGATTGATTTTCTTAAGGAATAAGATATAAAAGTTTACAGAAATAGTAAGGGCTAACATTTACTGAGTGCCAGTGAGTTATGTAAGATTCAGTATTTCTCCAGACAAAAGGCTTTCCAGACACGAACATAAATCCATCTTGATGATGAGAAAAAGTAGACACAAAGAGCCTAGATACTTGTTGATGATTGTTTGGTTCATGAAGAATAGAGCTGAGGTTTAGGCAGATGAAGTGGACTGGGGCCACATAGAGGGGATGGGACTTTGAAGAAAGGGATGAACTTAAAGACAAGGCATAAGGGAAACCACCCATCTCTTAGTAGAAGCCTCTTATGATTCTCTTATGCTTAGGTGGAGAGCCTTGTGTTCCCACTGATGATAGGAAATTCTCCATCTAAAACCCCAACGTTTCCCATTTTGTTAGAGGGCAGGGTTCTAGGAGAATGAATCATTGATTACACATGTTCAATATAGAAAGATGAGAAAGAGCTTGAGGAAGTGAGTTAAGGGGTTATGTGGGGTTCTTGCCTTGGGAAACCATAGGAAGCCCAGGGCATCTCATAAATTCTTCATACTGTCTGGTCCCCCATCATCTATCCCAAATTATTTATTTCTGTCTAAGAGAAGTCATTTCCCACAAGCACAGGGAGGACAGCTATCAACATGTACATTTTGTTAAATCACACTAATGCACCCTATCCATGACTCCACACATTTGCCAACCTATTATCCTGCTAGGGATTAGATGGAGCAAGTTATGAATGTCTGTCTGAGAAATGAGTATAGGCCTGTTTTGGAAACACTGGGACCTCAGATTGGAGCCAAGCATGAAAGGGTAGCTTCAAGCCAGACACATTAGCACAGCTTTGAGGCTAAGGTCCTCTCTGCTCATGGTAGACCACTGGATGAAAAGTGGAAAGTGACAGGTGATCTCTTCAGTCTTGACGCTCTTGTCGCCTAATCAAATACATGTTACTTTAGCCCCTCTTTCTTTTAAATATTTATAACATTAAGGAGTGGCTCTTTTAGAAGGAGTTCTCAATGGTGAATTCAACTGTCCTCTACCAAGAACCCCTCTCTAGAATGGCCAAAGGATGGGAACCTGTGCACTCTACTACTCTGCTCATGAGATGCTCACAGAAAGACAAAGACTTATTACGTTTGGCGTTTGCACTGTGTAGCATAAATGGTAGTTGTATTTATGTCTGCCTTGCATGCCTGGACAATGGGAACAGAGTGAACAGTGATGGGAAGAGACCACTGGAGCTGAAGGACAGAGTCGTGGGGAGTGAGCTCAGGCACCATTTGAAAGTCCCACAGTTCTAACCATTAGGGCAGGGAGGCATCCCGAATTTGGGGGTGCAATTCTGGGTAACTCCCAGAAGCAACAACCATCAGCTACTAGAGATAGAGTCTATGTCAGTTCAAGACAGAGAGGGTCTAGAAACCATGGTTAAAGAACAAAGGCAATAGAAATTTAAATACAAGTAAGTTGATGGGTTCCATACAGTGCCAGATACGAGAAGAATGGGAACCGCGAGTCCCCCAGTCTGTGCTGTACATGTATTGACTGTCCAAGGAGAGCTGATTTTATCAAGGGCAGGCTCAGGCAATGGGTTGGCAGGGAGAGTTGTTCAGGGATCTGTTTGTTTCCAGACTGTAGAGCAAAGGCTAGATAAACAGTTGTGTGTACAAGAAAACAGAATGAGACAAAATCAGAATCAGGATAAAGTAGTCAGGAAGGCCAGAAAAGGGAACAGTCTTGATGGTAGGCTGAGTCAATAAAAAAAACCAGACAAGATCTGGGGACCCATTGCAGAGAGTTGGGGGTGGATAAGATCTAGGGATCCTCTGCAGAGGATTGGGGCTGGATAAGATGCAGGCATCCATTACAGAGGGTTGGGTACAGAAAAGGGGATGTATTGTTATCTGAGATCAGCTACTAGAGTACTGAAACCTTAACAAATTTCTAGAAAGGTTCAACCTGGATCTATGATATATGTGGAAGAGAGCATCACTAGACAAGGACTTTCTGTTGTATCTTTTGAGTACCTTCGAAAACCCAGCTGTATCCGCCTTGTTGTTTATGTCAAGATGTGAAGAGCTCTGCTGGTCAGGAGCGCTGTGTCTCCTGGGAAGGGAATTCAAGGTCCTGGCCTCATTTTGATAAACTGGTCTCTCAATCCTAGGGGAGGCTTTGAGTCGGGCCCTGTTGGGGTTTTTATTTCTGGGGCCATTTGGGGCAGATGTTGTAGGGTGGTAGTTGAATGTAAAAGCTCATCTTCACACTTGACTCCGTTAGCAAATAGTACTATTCTGTCTTCTACAGAGAAGCAACGATCCAGTCACGCAACCCTCCAGGAAAGTAGTAATACTAGCTTATTGATTTATTGATTGTTCTCCTCATTCATTCAATGAATACTTATTAAAACCTACATGGCATGGTGCTCTGGGTGCAATGCACCATTGCCCTCTAAAACACTTCAGGGGAGAATGCCAGCAAGTGAAGCAAACAGCAGGAATAGAGCGGTGCAAAAGCCGAGAGAAGAGGTAGAGAGGTGCTGTGTGACCGCAGCGAGAAGGTCAGGGAAGTTGGGAGGAAGTCGCTGGTCAGTCCTGGCCTCTAGAACTGTTCCTGGTGTTGTCGCTACCCCACCCTCATGTATTCTGGTCCTGAATTCTCTCCTGCTTTCCAAATGAACACCTCCGCATAAACACAGTAAGCAGTGATCAGCGCACACATTTACCCAAAACACACTAATGTGTTATAGCGGAGGCTCCATGCATTTGTAACCCTTTTATCTCTAATTGTGGTAGGGAAGATTAGTTCCTGCTCAAAGGAATTTCAGACTTCAGGAAAATGGATATAATGGGTACTTTCCTCTGTTTTTAAAAATTGTGAGCAGCTGCGAGAGGAAAGGACATACATGAAGTATGATTTTAGAAACTCTATCTGGCCAGTTTCTCTACACGGGCTAACACATGAAAAGCAAAAGACAAACCCCAAGCTGAAGGAACATTTGCATCACATGTGAGAGATTAAAGGTACTTTCTCCTTCATGCAATAAGACCGTTTTCAAAACATGAAGGACGAGAGGAACAACAGTGAAGTACGGACAGAGGACAGAAAAGACAATACAGTCCCATTAATTTATAGTCTTTTTATTTGTACAATTTCAACATGAAAGAAGTTCAGGATCATTATGGAAGATTGACAAAAGAGTTAATTTGACACATTATAGTGATAGACATATTATTATTGTGTTGCATGATAATTAGAGTTAATTTGCATACAGCCTATAATTAGTATTACTTTTAGCCATCTAAAGTTTTCTTTTTTTTCACTTTTGAAGTTTCTTTGTAACTATAATTATTGTCAATGATGTCAATTTCCCTTCAACATATGCTCTAGCGCATACATACGTGCAAACACTGTACACACTCATGCATACAGGGAAGCCATAAATGTCCTTGGACAAATTCATCTCTGCTATCTCTACTCTGTTCCCCTCCTATGTCCAAAGTTCTGTTGGTGATAACTGTCTTCCCTACCTCTCGAGCTGATACTTTATTTAACAATAGGACATTCCCTGTTCCTGCTTTCCTCCCACGTTGCCGGGTGTCCCTTTGCAAATGACCTCAGCTTTGACAGTATGGGCCATTTTCCTGGAGATCAAATGATGGCTGTACGGAGGGCATTTTGGTGAAGGGCACAAGTATGCCCATGATGGTGGTTGTAGGGGTGAGGACAGGAAAGAAAGAATGAACAGTGTGATGCCATGGACCAGGTAAGGTTGGGGAAGGATCCCAAAAGGTCAAGGGAGGGTCTTGGAGACCTTTGGCTCCAGGTTCAGGGACTGCTATTGCATGCTTTTTCTACTTGCAACCACAGTTCAGAACTTTAGAAATACATCAGCACAGAACAGCCCAGGAATATTCACCGCATCTGAGGACAGCCTGCTGAGCAGGAGACAGGTCATGCTAGACACCTCCACAAGACTCATTCATGCCTTGGGCTCACTGCAACAGCACGGCTTTTAGTAGGCCTTCCACATCTACACTCTACATTGCTTAGTTGATGCATGGAATTCCTTATTCTACACTTAATGATAAGAGGCTTAAAATTGCCTAGGAGGATTTATGTATTATTATTATGTATTATTATAGTGTTGTGTCAAATTTTAAAATTGAGAGCCACGAAGTTGTTTTCTGTTTTGATGGACTTGAGAGAAGCCCATTGAAGGCACAAGAACCAAGAAACTGAGATGAATCCAGCCACCCTGGAAAGGGTCATAGCAAGTGATAGCTACCCTGGCATCAGAATGATTTTCATGGCAAGGAAGAACTAGAAATGCCTAAGGACTGGGACCTCTGGCACATACTGCAAAAACATGATATGGCTGGACTAATGGGGAAAGCAGGTGCAGATCACAAGGGACAAGGCTGAACTTGCTAACAGCAAGCAGCTGAGACCGTGACAGCCCCAGCATCTCTTCACTCCTTACAGTGCATCTTGAGCTCACGTTCATAGGTCATAGGTCATGAGAATCTGGTTTTGTCTTTTGGTTCTTCTAGAAACTATTGGTTTCTGCATCTATTTTTTTCTTCCCCTCCTATGTGTTTATGTATGTACAGATGTACATGTATATATCTGCACATGTGCACAGAGGCCCGAAAATAATCTTAGGTTACTTCCATCTCTTTTGAGACAAAGTCTCTCATGGGCTTGGAGGTCGCCAAATAAGCCAGGCTTCTGGTCATTGGGCACTGGAATGGTCCTCTTTCCATGCCCCTTCCCAAAACATTTGGATTATAAGCATACATACACCTCTTTGTCTATCATTTTTACATTAGTTCTGGGCACAGCATTCAAGTCCTTGTACTTGCAAGGCACGCATGTGCATTACTGATTGAGCCATGGCTGCAGCCTAGTTTCTGCAGTTCTTTTGAAGACAGCTGGGAAGGAGTGAATGAAGAGGCCTGGGATGTGACTCAACTGCTAGATTTAATGACCAGTAGCAGTTTGCCTATGATTCATGTTGTCATTCACAGAGTTCCCCTTTATTTTATGACTCATCCTAAATTCGTATGTCCTGTAATTGACACTGAGAATGTGTGTGTACACACTTGTTCTGCTACTGTAGTCTTTGCAATATTTTGTAGCAATGCTATTAAATAAAAGTGACTGGACTTAAACAAAAAAAAAGCAAACCAGGAATCAGGGGTTGAAAAGGTTAATGAGAGACATAAAGGGATGTGGCAAATGGTTTGCAAACACTGCTTCACACTGAGGTTATTTGGCTACTAAGAACCTACATGACTTCCTGGAGGCAAAGGGGGATATTACATGCACAGATATTTTATTTATTGTTTTCTCTCAAGCAGTAAGTAATAAAGAGATGAAACCACAGGGTTATTGAATCATATTAGCTTTCTGCTTTGGCCAAATGGAACTTTAATTTTCTAACTAGAGATAAGCTCTTACTCTGGAGCAGGGGAGGGCCTGTTCTACAGTGTTCGCAGAAGGGAACTTGTTCTGGAATTTAGTGGATCCTGGAGGAAATGCCCCGGGCTTGGATGATGAAGGGTAGGGGAGGGACACTGGATTCAGGATAAGCCAAATCTCCTAAGTGGGCCAGCTGGATCTCAACTGACACCTGTGTGTGAACATTCTAAATTCTAGCAGACTATGGTTTGTGTCCCATGCCTGTTCCTTACCTCACATTGAAAATTCAAAAAGTCAGTCATCAGTATTTGATTTCCTCTCAGCAATCATGTCCAGTGAAATCTGAGGTTGTTATGCCCATGTCCTAAGACTACCAATAAGACCACCAAGGAGTCAGTTTTCAATGCAAACACATGAGGGTCTTTACTGACAAGCTTGAGCTTGGTCCGAAGCCCAATACTCTGACACAGCCCCAAAGTCAGGGGAGAGAGTCTTCAAATAAAAAAACCCCACAAATTTAAGCTCTCTCTCTCTCTCTCTCTCTACATATATATATAT
>NW_004949095.1:6915508-6926492 GCF_000317375.1 Microtus ochrogaster
TATATATATACATACATACATATATATATATATACTCTTGATTAAGATATTGTGTATGTGCATCTCATTTGAAATGTATTGTATAATTAAGAAATATAAGTTAATAGATAATAAAAAAAACCACAAACAGGGAGTTACATGCATTGGACTTTTGAGATTAGGTCAAGAGAATATGGGGCATGGTGATCTTTAAAATCATTGGTGCAAAACCCTGCTTATTGCCCTGTCTTCTGATTGGCTGTGTCTATGGTGTTTGCTCATGTTGTGATGCCAAAGCACATTCTGTGATTTTTCCTGGAACTGGGTTCAATCCCCAGTCACCAGATAACCTAAGATGGAGGTCCTTTTTCAAAATGGAGTCTGTGAAGCCAAGTATGTTGTCCTAGGTCCTCACTAGATAAGCTGACTTGGCTCTAGAGGAGAGAACACTGATTATTGTGCACACATAATCTAGGGTAGACAACCTTGAACAGGAAAAAAATACCAAGAACAACAAACCTTCTTTAAAACTGGCATTGGTCTCAGAAACGCGAGGCCTCCTTTGTGTAATGAGTCACACATCCAGGCTCTTTTCTCTCCATTCACAGACTCTGAACTCCACACCAAAGAGAAGGAGGGAAGCTGGAGAATCTCACGGTTGACATAGATTTCTGCCCTGCCTGTTCCTGCAGCTGTTCAGTCAAAGAAACACCCAGAGGCCTACATTAATTATAAACTGGTTAGCCTATTAGCTCAGGCTTCCTACTAACTCTTGTGTTTTAAATTGGTCCATAATTCTTGTCTGTTTAGTCACATGGCTTGGTACATTTTATCAGCAAGGCATTCTCATCTTGCTTCTTCTGTGTCTGGGTGATGACTGTAGAGTGACCCTTTCTTCCCAGAATTCTGCTGTTCTGGTTGCCCTGCCTATACTTCCTGTCTAGCTACAGGCCAATCAGAATTTTATTAAATCAATCCAATGACAAACTTTACAGGGTACAAGACCATTGTCCCACAGCATCTCACCGAGGATATTTGGGCTCAATTTGGAGAAATGCATTATTTCATTTCACATTTCCAGAGCTAGAACCAGTCATGTGATTCTGCTGATGTCACAGGTGGTTAGATGGTCGTATCTTCCATGTGATCTGAAAATGGAGAGAGTTTTTCACATTGTGACAGTAATTTTGAAAACACAAGATGGATTGGTTATATCATTGTTATTAATTAATTGCTTATTCCTTTAAGACACTAGAAGTCAGAGAGGTTAAGAAAGCTACTGAAGAGCTACCAGTACAGGATCCAAACAAGTCAGTCTGACTCCCATATGTGTGGTTAGACTTTTCCCTCTGTTGAAAGAGTTAGAACAATTGTATACGTTATTGCCAGTGGTTCAAACAGAGCCTGCTGTTTGCATTTCATTTATTGATTTATTGCATTTTATTTCCATTACTCAGATTAGTCACCATCTCCCTACACTTTTGGGATGCTTAAATTTGCTTCAAACATATCTCTATCTCCCTATCTCTCTATTTCCTCAGTATCTTCCTATTAAGATTTCTATAGATACTGAGATATTTCCTCAGTATCTATCTATCTATCTATCTATCTATCTATCTATCTATCTATCTATCTATCTATCTATCTAATCTATCTACCTATCTTTTTATCTTTATCCATATATCTATATACCCATTCAACAGTCATCCATCTATCTATAAATCATCTGTCTATATCTTTTTTTCACAACATGCGTTCATTTGAATGACCTATGCTCTTTTAACTTTGACATAATACTCACTCATCTTGAATTTGTGATTTTTTTTGAAAAAGCCTCAAAAAGGAATGCAGGAGAGAAGCAATCCTACATGTATATTATCACATAACACAGTTTAAGTCTTTCATTTCTAATGTTCCTTGAATTAAGAGTGTGTTAGTATGTGTATGTATTTTTCCTCTTAACAATATTCCCCATTGCCTCATTGCTTTTCCTCTACTGACCATGGCTTATTTTTAGACAGAACAGTCAATGAATGTCATCAGGCCTCAGTTTTCCTACCTATGAAATGGAAATAGAACTTCCTTATATCACCCAGAGATGTCTTGATGTTTAATTATGTTAGAAGCCAATCTAAAAAGAGCTATGATTTCCTTGGAGGTTAGGGCTTTGCTGACATACACTCTTATCATTCTTGTTTTCTTTGTGACAGGTTTATAGCCTGTGGGATTCACTTGGTACTTGTCACTTGCCTTACCCCTGATGCCTTCCTACACAGCTTTGTCTGTCATTTCATCTTACTGTCAAAAGAGTATAAAATCAGGCTCATAGGAGATGGGGTTGACAAGTCATTGTTTCTTCCAGGTCATCATAGATGCTAGGCTGCCTTCCGGATAAGCAGGAACACTGTAAGAGAGGGTGACACACAGTCTCCATTATTTAATCACTAGCTACTGAGTGCAAAATATACCTACTGTGTGTCATGTATTAAGACCTAGGAATACCTGTCTTGGTAGTGGGACTCCATCTCTTCTGTCTGTCTTCCCTAAATCCTGTCTTCTCTATCCAGGCTCTCTAAACTAACCTCCTCCATCACTCTCATCTAATTCATCTTTTTTCCTTCACCCTTTTTACTATGAGACAGCACACACATCTGTTTATTATATGCTGTCTATCTCTCCCTCACATCACTGCAACAGCTGGAAAGTCAGCATCATGAGAGTAAGGGTTATTTGCTCTTCAGTGTTCACTTCTTTGTGCTTAAAACAGTGCTAGCATCACATTTACAGAGTGAATGGAGGCAGGTACTTTTGATTACCATTTCCATCTGTCTATCTGTACCACGAGTGTGTGTCTTCTATTGTGTGCGTGAAGACAAGAGGGCACATTAAGAGGTATCACCCACATATTGTCTCTAAGGAACAGTAGTTAGTAAAGCAATGCTGGGTGCCTACGATGAAAGGACCCTACAGTTTTCCAGGTCTCTCCAAAGGGATTTTAATTGCATTCAGTGTACAGTGCCTTTAAAAAAAATCTCCTTGTGCACTATTTGTGGGCTGGCTATTTTTCTTTATTCTCCTTAAATTGAGACTCTGCTTCAGCAGTTAATGGCTGTGGTATTTCACTTTTGAGTTAGTTGTCTGGCATTTGGTAGCATGGCAGAACAAGCCCTTTGTTTAGCTTATCGACATCCATTTGGTTCATTTGCCATCTAGACTGACTCTTTCTCAGCCTGTCCAATTCGTCTTTAACTGTGTAAGTCATTTTAACCTGAGGTGCTCTGCAGATGTATGTTCTATGGCAAATGCCATATAAATTAATATTATGATGCTAAGACTAATTGCATTTATCTAGGGATTGGCAGTGATTTACTTTTTATGGGTAAAGTTTTATTCAACTCTTAACAGTGAAATATAAAATGGTTACAATTGTAATGAAATCTATAAAAGCACAGAGGATAGCCTTGGGTAAAATGTCTTCAGATGGTGCCTCTGGGAACAAAATGAGGAAAGCTTTAGGTAGTTGCTCTCAAAGGTCCTCCTGGGATTTTGGGTCACTCTGGCCTATGCCTCTGAACTGGTCTTATATGTAACTATAGATCTCAGCTACCAATCAGCACCAGCATTTGAAACTCCATGTTTATAAATGATATAAAGGGGAACTTAGTATAGTTTGCTCCAGAACATCCCCTAAAAGTCATATGATGAAGGCATAGCTGCCTATCTATGGTGTCATCGGGAGGCAGTGAATTCTTTAAGTGGTCAGGCATATTCGAAAGGAGGTAGTCACCTGGATATACCATTTAAGGGAATTGGGACTTTGGTGTCTTCATCTTCTATTCTTTGTTTGCTGGTTACCACGAGGTGAACTAATTTGCTTTACCATAGACTTTTGACTGTGATATTTTGCATCGTCCCATCCCCAGAAACAGCAGTGCCCAATGACCATGAACTGAAACTTCTGAAATTGTGAGCTGAAATCATTCATCAAGTTGTTTACATCAGAGATTTTTGTCAGTGTGGCAGAAAGTAGACTATCAAAGACAAAGTTATTTCTAACTTTTTCCTAAATATGAAATAGGTTGAGTAATCAACAAGGGGCATGGTAGAAAACTGGTCTCCAGAATAAGATAATTTGAATGCATTTCAATGAATGGTATTATTTTCAAAGACAGGGCTTATGAAAATCATCTGTGACAATGCAAACTACAGGGACTGGCATCATTGAGGCTCCATGCTCACCCTAAGGTCTGAATGAGTCAGGAGATCAAGTGATT
Source organism: Microtus ochrogaster (assembly GCF_000317375.1). Classification (NCBI taxonomy): domain Eukaryota; kingdom Metazoa; phylum Chordata; class Mammalia; order Rodentia; family Cricetidae; genus Microtus; species Microtus ochrogaster. The sequence continues at coordinate 6,919,762 of NW_004949095.1, forward strand.
TCTAGTGCCCAGGCACAATAAGGAATTTGGAGACTGTCACTTGGAGCTCTAACAGCTAGCTGACAGTCAACTTTCAGCCGTGAAACTGTCTGGAACGCTCCCTTCTTGCTTTCTGCCATGGTTCTAAGCTGAAGTAGCATCAGAGGATAAGGAGACTTACACTGGTAAAACTTGTGTGGCATAGAGTAACTGTAGCACAGTGAAGAGTGAGTACAGACAGGGTTACCGGATGATGTGTTTATGTATTTGCCTCCCCTCCTACCTGCCTACCTTGCTATCTTTATCTATCTATCTATCTATCTATCTATCTATCTATCTATCTATCTATCTATCTATCTATTTATCTATCTTTATCATAATCATCATCCATCATTTGTCTGTATCTTTGCATGCATACACATGAGTACATGCCTACACACACACACACACACACACACACACACACACACACACACACACACACACAGCATTCCTTGTATACATACATATACCCACAAGCTACAAATAAGGAAATATGTTGAGAGTAAAATAAAATATTTTTTTTCCACAAAAGATAGCACAGAGTTAATAAGTATATAACAGAATAGAATATCTTTACAGTATCTAAACCAAAGATCCCTCTGCAATACCCCAAAGTGTTAATTTTTTAAAACTCAGAGAATCAGTTTGCAAATGGAAAAGGTTAGGAATATACAATTCAGAGAAAACCCAGTGGCTGTGATGTACCTGAAGAAATGCTCCAAGTTCATAAGAATCACAGGGTCGAAGGTTAAACCAGCCATTAGATGTCACTCTCCTCACCCTGATGTCTGTTAGCTTGTTTTACGCCATGCTTTTCATTGAGGATGGGAACTCACAGCTTTCTGCTGCTCTTCCTCACACCATGATGGTCTCTTAGCCCACCAGAACTGCCAGCTAAATGAGCTCCCTTTTCTATGAGCTGCCTTTGTCTTCAGGTGTGCAGGGCAATCGCTCTTCTCCAGACTGCTGTCTCCCCAGCCTCTAAATTCATTTTTTGGCTTTATAATCTTTGCTTTGAAAGTTTTGATTAAGAAATTATTATTTCTTAACATGTAGGATACATAAATATTATCATTTCTCCCACAGTTTTTCCTGCTTAATTTATTAGAATTACGTTTTACATTAGGTCTTTAACATACCCATTTCCCAGCTCTGTTTGAGGTATGAGTAGACATCCAGTTTTATTCTTCGTGTAAGGAGCTGATTTGCCTGTCCATCCCTACACATCAAACACCGTTCTTTCCCCCTTTTACTCGTGCTGCCACTGGTGTCCTGTGTTATTTTAACACATGCATGCTCTCTCTGAATTCCCACTCTGTTGATGGAGCAGTACTCTCCCATTGTCCATTATGTTCTTACTCCATCGTTACTCTGTCTCCATCGCTATGGATCTAGGATTTTTCATTACCATAAGCTTTTTACTAAAAATGTTTTAACATATATCCTTCTATCTACCCATCAATTTCAGGGTAAGATGATAACATCAGTGCATTTTCTCAATTATACGTCAACCTGTATATTATTGAGTTAAATATTTATAAGTTTCATGTAAATTTTGTGTATAATTATATATGTGAACGTCAAGCATATATTTCATTTCATAGAGTTATCCAATTTTTGAAACTACTGTCTTTATACTAGAATAACCCACACAAAATAATTAACTTTTCCCCTCATGTAAGTTAGTAAAGGATATCTACAGAGCTATGTGTTTACCACGTCACTTCAAAAGTGCCCAGCACATAGTTCCACTGTAGAGATTTGTTTTATTTTTTATTGATGTATATGAGTGTATGCTTACATACATGTATGTAAATCTACATGTTCCTGGTGCCTGCAGAGGCCAGAAGATGAGTTAGATCCTCTGGAACTCAGTTTAAAGATGGTGGTCAGCTGTGTGATAGTGATGGGAGCTAAGCCTAGGTCTTCTGAGAGAGAAGCAATTGCTCTTAACCATGAAGCCATCTCTTCAGCCCTCAGAGTCGCTCTGGTTTCATGTATGGTCCTTCTTCATATCCCTACACTGGATCGTTTGAAACAAATTTCATCAAAAAATGCTTTAGTGTGTTGCTGCCAAAAAAATAAATCTAAACCTTACAATCACTTTATCATTGTGCTGTATTTATGCTAAATTATACAGGCAAACTTTTAGTTAGAATTCTTCATGTATGTTTAACACAATGTGGCCTAGAGTTTCAATATCTTATTTATATTTAGTTTTAAATAAAAATGATTTTTTTCTTGTCTTAAAACAAGCCTGGTAATTTTTCTAGGCCTTATAGTTTGCTTGTTTTATTATTATTACTTTTAATTTAATATTTTGAGAAACACTGCACCTACATCATTCCTGTCTTTCTCCATTCCCAAACTCCTCCTACGTCCTTGACTGCCTCCAAATTAATTACCTCTACTTCTTTAATAATGTGTGTATATGACATTATACATATTTACTTTATTGGGCAATATATACATGGGATTGGACAATTTATGTGGGAGCTGACGCCTGTAGGAAACTGTTTCTTGGCAGTCATTTCCCTTGAATTTTTTTTTTTTTATGGTTTAGGAATGACAAAAATCTTGGATTCTCAGCAGAGGTTACCTTGAACTCAATCTAGACACAAGTACTTAAAACATTTTTAGGAGAGACCTTTTTTCATGTTTAACGTTTAAAAATGTTTCTGTTCTTTTGATTTCGTTTCTGCTTCTTTGGTTGTTTATCAGTCTGTGTCTTCTTGCTCATCATTTTCTCCTGTGACTCTCAGTTGCACTTATAATTGCTTTCCATTTTATTCCTCATGCATTTTATTTGTTTGTATCTACCTCTTATTTTCTTTGGTGAAGTTTTCCAGAGACTTCCTCCAGTATATTTAACGAATCAGCCTCAAAAATGAACACTACACTTTGCAAAGGTGTTTAACCATTTTTAACTTGCTTAACTCTTTAGCTATCTCTGAATATTCTTATTTGATTATATCACACAAAATGAACTTACTGTGAGTTTTTGCACACTAAAACTCTTAAAACCTCTTTTGTCTTTGTTATGTCATCATGTTTGAACAGTACAAATATAATTTATGACTACTTTCCCTCCAATACATTAAAATTATAAAGCACTATCTTTTTCTTAGCATATGTCTTAGTTAGTACTCTATTGCTCTAAAGAGGAACTATTGTTATGGTAACTTATAAAAGAGAGTACTTTATTGGGGCTTGCTTACATTTACAGAGGTTTAGCCCACTTCACGGACTGAGGGGCACATGGTGGCACACAGGTAGACATCGTGCTGGAGAAGTGTCTGAGAGTTCTACATCTGGATCCATAGGCAGTAGGAAGAGAGTTGCTGAGCCTGGTTTGGGTTTTTGAAACCTCAAAACTCACCCCTAGTAACACACTTCTCCAACAAGGCCACACCTACCCCAACAAGGATACACTTCCTTATTCTTCAAAGTCATGACACTATGTAGTGAGATTTCATTTGTATTTTATCTTCAAGCAAATAAATAAAAATAAAGCTTGCTTGAAGATCAGAGAGTAAAACAGCCCCACTGGTTAGCCTTATAGACCAGGCAGTGGTGACACACACCTTTATTCCCAGTAGCCACAATAGTTTGCCATAGAAACCGGGTGGTAATGGTGCATCCCTTTAATCCCGGTCATGGAGAGGAATAGGAATATAAGATGTGAGGAGACAGCTCTCTCACAAAGTCTTACTTTGAGATTCTGGAGGCAAGATTGCCATTTTGGACTGAAGCAGAGGTAAGAGCCACGGGCTGGCTGCTTTGCACTCTGAACTTTAGGCAAGCTTTATTTATTAAAATACAAATGAAATATCACTACCCCACTCTCGGATGACATTCAACCATATGGGCCTATGGGGGCCATTCTTATTCAAACCACCACAACAAGTATTAGTTATCCAAAATAATGGGCTCATTGTAATATCTTCATGCTTGCATGTCATGTGCTTTGTTTAATTTTATCCCAGCTATCGCCATCTGTTACCCATTCTCAACTTCATCCTTCCATATCCTAATAGTTTCCTTTTGATGCTCATGTCCTTTATTTTTCTGAGTTCTAGGTATAATGTGATACTTATCTTTCTGATTCTGGCTCATTTCACTTTTCATGATTTCCAGTTCCATCTGTTTCCCTGAAAATCACAAGATTTTTCTCTTTTATTTGTGGCTTAATAAAACTTGACTGTGTACATATACCACATTTTCTCTACCCATTCATCTCTCTATGGCCTCCCATGGTTATCCATAATGTGCATACTGTGAACAGCATATCAATAAGAATGGATACGTGGGATATTTACACTTCATTGACTTTGATTCTTTTGGTATACCTTGAATGGTATAGCAGGTAATGCAGTAGTTAAATATTTATTTGTAGAGGAACTTCCATACCATTTCCTATCATGATTCTACCAATAGACACTCCAATCAATTGTATCTTCTACCTGAATTTCTTGTTTTTTTTTTCCTTAAAAGTAGCCATTTTTATCAAGATGAAATAGAATCTGAATATAGTGTTGGTTTATGTTTTCTCCTTAAGTAAAGATGAATAACTTGCAAAAAATTCTCTCAGATCTATTGTCTTTTCATTCTATCAATTCTTTGTTCTTTTGTAATTTCATACATGTATAAAGTGCATTCCAATTTTAATTGTTCTGCTAGTTTCCCCTCCAGTTCCACCGCCCCACTATCAGTACCTTCTCACACTCGTGGCATTTTAGTTGCTGCTCTCTTGTTTGTATTATTTTGTTTATTTGGTTCTTTTTTCTTTGAGAATCATTGACTTTAATCAGGGTCATCTCTGTGACCCTGGGTAAAGAACTATCAGTTGGAGCCTACTGGGCTCTTCAGTGTGTATATAACTGCAAGCAGTGTCTGTCCCTCACTCAGAATCCATCATTAGTCCATGGTTCACCAAGGAAGGATAGGACCCCATATGTTCCTTCCAAACCCATAACTGACTATTGTTAAGTCTAGTCATTTATAGATCCATTGTAAGCAAAGTTTGGGGATGTCAAGCTTGAGCTTTGCTAGAAAGTCCTCCTTCCTGGCTTGATTTCATAGTGCTGGGAGATGCTATACAGACTGTTGGTAGAGAAAAGGTATTGGCAGCCATACCCAGCTGTGAGTCCTGCATTTACAATATTAAGTTGTATGGAAGAAGTACTGCTGCTGCAATAGTGGCCCATCTGTCATGTGGATAACAAACCACATTATGATTGCATTCATGCTTTCTCAGAATGGTTACATATGAACACACACACATACACACACACACACACACACACACAAACACACGCGGAAGAGTTTACTATATGAGGATTCCACACTACCTCTCAAATTATCCTCAATTTTAGCTGTCTCCCTCCCTCCCCATTTCCGCCCTTATCCCTCTCTTCCCTCCACACTTAATCCACCTGTTCCAGCCCCCCTTCCATCCATAACTATCTATTCTGTTTCCCTTTCCTAGGAAGATCTATTCATCCATCTCCCCAGTCACTTATTCGATACCTAACCTTTGCTTTTCTACAGACTGTTGCTTGGTTATCATTGATCTAACAACTAGTATCCATACATAAGCAAAAGCATACCACATTTGTTTTTCTGGGTCTGTGTTACCTCACTTTGAATGATGTTTTCTAATTCCATATATCTTCCTGTGAATTTAATGACTTTACTTTTTTAACAGCTAAGTAATATTATATTATATAAATGTACCACATTTTATTTATCCATTCTTCTGTCAAGGGACAACTAGGTTATTTCCAGTTTCTGGCTGTTATGAATAAAGCAGAATTGAACATGGCTGAACAATTGTCTCTGTGGTAGGGTTGCAAGTCTGTAGTAGTTTGAAAGAAAATGATCCCCAAAAGGAGTGACACTCTTAGGAGGTGTGACCTTATTGAAGGAAGTGTGTCATTGTGGGGTGGGCTTTGAGGTCTCCTTTGCTCAAGATTCACTCAGTGTGACTGTGAGCTGACTTCCTGTTGACTGCAAGACGTAGGACTCTCAGCTGCTCCAGTACCAAGTCTACCTGCCTGCTGCCATGCTCCCAGCTATGATAATGGACTGAGCCTATGAAATGTAAGCGAGCCATCCCAATTGAATGCTTTCCTTGTAAGAGTTGCTTACACATGTTTCTTCATAGCAATAAAAACCCTAACTAAGAATGTCCTATGGATACATGCCCAAAAGTGGTAGAGCCAAATCTTGAGGTAGATATATTCCCATCCTTCTAAGGAACTGCCCCAGAAACTGAAGCAATAAGCACAGGGCCAGCAAAGGTCAGCATCAGGCCAGCATTAGGTCTTCTGCATATGGACCATCGCTATTAGCTTACTGTTTTTATGGGACTTCTGACTGTGTGATTGAGTGTGTCTCTGACTCTTTTTCTTGTGTTGGGTTTCTTTGTCCAGCATCGATGTGATTTTTTTTTTTTTTACTATATCTTACTATATTTTATTTTGTCCTGTTTGGTTGTTATCTCTTAGAAGCCTGTTCTGTTCTAATGAGAATCAGAAAGGGAGTGGATCTGAGGGGGATGTAGGGAGGAACTGGGAAGAGTAGAGGGAGTGGAAACTGAAAAATCAGATATATTGTATGAGAAGCTATATTCTGTAGAAATAGGAGCGGCGGGCTGCGTCCCGGCACCCGGCCGCCCACATGGCTAGCTCTACCCGAAATAATTACAC
>NW_004949095.1:6930419-6930916 GCF_000317375.1 Microtus ochrogaster
CTCACTTCCTCTTCCTCCCAGCATTCTGCTCTGTTTACTCCACCCACCTATGTTCTAAGCTATGAGCCCAAGCAGTTTGTTTATTACTTAACCAATGAAATCAACAGATTGATATATGACACTCCCAGATCAATATTCAATAAAATAAATGAAAAAAATGAATACAGTGAGCAAAATGGAAACACCAACCTGACCCACAACAAGAATGGAAAAGAAAGGAGCTGAGATTGTGTAGGATAAACTAAAGAGAAATAATTCATAGGTTAGAGTGGTGATAGCAAAGTACTAAGTGGAGAGCGGAGGAAGGAAAAAGAGCAAAAATAACACAGGAGAGGAAAACATATGGGATGAGGATGAGGAAGACAATAAACTGAATACAAAACAAGACAACAGGCCATGGGGCATCCTTGCTGAGGAGAGGAACTCAGATGCTTACATGGGCCATCCTTGCTGAGGAGAGGAACTGAGACATGGGCCATCCTTGCTGAGGAGAGGAA
>NW_004949095.1:6931016-6931942 GCF_000317375.1 Microtus ochrogaster
CTGAGGAGAGGAACTCAGATGCTTACATGGGGCATCCTTGCTGAGGAGAGGAACTCAGATGCTTACATGGGGCATCCTTGCTGAGGAGAGGAACTGAGACATGGGGCATCCTTGCTGAGGAGAGGAACTGAGATGCTTACAGTTTTCTTAGGCTTCTTGTTTGGAAATTCTCCAGCTAGGTGGGAAGCAAGGAGTTTTTTCTTTCTTCGGTTCAGACAGGTCAAGCAGAAAGGGCTATATGAAAGATGACCCCTGCCCTACATTGTCTGCTGGCATGAAGGAGCTAAGAAAATGGTGCTCATTTTTTTTCCATTGATCTTCCCATGTAGACCAGACTTCTGCCAGCTGTATTTCAGGGAACCTCAACCTTGTACCAGAGGTATCTCATTGGTTTTTTGGGGGAAGGCAGGTAAATGCCAACCAGCATACATGCTCCTAAAATGTTCCTGGGACGCTGAAAGTAGAGAATGTAATAACCTAAAGCAATTTCCCCTGAGAAAGGGGCACCAAGGTGAGATCAATGATTGATCCTACCCATCTCAGCAAGGCTTCACACCCTCTGTCTATGGCTCAGAATAACATGCAGCTGCTCTTGCTCCTTTCCTCAGAGCTGGGCTTAGGTACCAAAGGAAGTGTTACTGTGCAGTGCACACTTCCCTTCTATAGAGACCTGCATCCAAAATTTGCACCTGAGTCACAAATGGCTTCCTGGGTCAGTACTGATCCTTGGAGCTCAGTGGAGAGGAGAAGCTGTTAGGAGTTGGAGGTGTAAAAATGGGACCCCCAATTCTTGCATCTATAAAGTGTGACAGTAAAACCCTTGTTAAAAAGATTGGAGCACCGGACAGAAATCTCAAGGTCCAAATCAGGAGCAGAAGGAGAGAGAGCACGAGCAAGGAACTCAGGACCGCGAGGGGTGCACCCAC